>NW_027498730.1:0-116957 GCF_021521415.1 Bidens hawaiensis | reverse complement strand
GGTGTCAAAGTTTACCCTTGACTGCCAAATGCCTTGCTTCCGTTTTTTGTTCAATCGGGCGGTGAGGACGTTGTCCTCTCTCGTCCTCTGGGTGTAAAGGTTTGTGTTCTGCGGAAGGTCTCTACCCAGTTGCTTCTCCGTTTCCGCATAGCGTTTGGCTGCTGTCATGATGCCATCCCATGTGGATGGCATTCCATCTTTACCCGTTAGGGTGCGGATAAGCTCTGGGTCTTGCGCGCCCTGGATGAAGGCTGCGCGAACAAGATCCTCGCTGATATTGCCCAAACTTAACTTCTTTGAGTTGAAGCGAGTGATGAAGTTTGGCAGAGATTCATCTTCTTCCCGTGTGCATTTGAGGATTGTCCATTGCTCCTCGGTATACTTTCGCTGCTGGCTGAAGTGTTGGCTAAACTTCTGCTGGAAGTCTGCCCAATCGTAAATGTGGTTAACCGGTAAACGATCGAACCAAGCCCTAGCAGCCCCCACCAGCGTCATTTGGAACATGTAACACCACGTGGGTTCCGTCCAATTGCTAACGGTTGCCCCCGCTATGAACCTGTTCAAATGATCGTCTGGATCAGATATGCCGTCATATGTGCCTATGTTAGGCATTTGTTTAGCACTTTTCGGGGCGATTGCTTCAGCAATGTCCCTTGCAAATTTGGACGTTCCTGCATTTGTAACGTTTGGTCTGAACGTTTTAGAGAAGTCTCGTGGACTTCCATCTATGCTTTTTGGTTTGAAGGCTTGTCCAAAATGCCTTTTCGGTTGGGTTTCCGTTTCTTTACGCTTCCCTTTTGCCTTATGACGAGGGTTCGCGTCGGAGTCGGATTCCTCTGAGTCATCCTCCCTGTATTCGAATTCGTCGGCCTGTTGCACGGAACGCAAGCGTTCGTTCAACTCAGCCTGGAATTCCTTTTGTCGTGCCTCCGCCCATGCCTTGACTTCGTCGAGAGTCTGGCGGGGGAGTCTTCGTTTTTCAAACTGGGTATCGGTGGATCCCAGTAGGCGGTCATTTACTGCACTTGCCCCTGCTTTAGTAAGTGGGGTAGTGTTCGTAAAATTTACTTCACTTGCTCCGGCTTCGGTAGCCGGAGTAGTGTTTGTAAAAACTGTGTTGCCGGTATTCCCCCCAATAGCTGGGGTTGTGGTTACCGGAATTTCTCTAACCATCTTTTGTATAAAGTTTTGAAAAACTGGAGAAAATTGTAGTTCTAGCTTTATGCACGGATGGCGCCAATGAAGAAACACTGTTTACTAGACCACCAACTCAAAACTGTTTACTTCCTTGAAGACAGTAAAGTGGGGATACTTTGCTCATTTCTAAAGAAGTTCTCAGGATCCACCATAGTTTTCACCTTCACTAACCTTCTGAAATTAGTCTCTTTGAAATACTTGACCCCATAAACTCTCCCTTGAAGAAAACTATCCTTTCCATTATTATTAACACCAATATCCAAATCCCTATAATTCAAGAAAGCTTCTCTAGGAGACTTTGACACAAATGGAGTCATGTATTTAAACAAAACCCTAGTAAGGTTCACGTAAAAGTTCGCAGCGGAAACACCGTTTTCACTCCAATCTGCCGCGTATTGGATCTTCGCAATGTTCCCGGCTCGATGAGGGAACGGTTTAGCAAATTCAGAAATCTCCGCCATTCGTCCACCATAAGGATTAAAAGTTAAAGCCACGCGTTCGAGCTCAACTATCTTTTTAAAGATGAATCCTAACCCTTGTGTTGAAATAGGGTTTTTGACATAATCAGATTTTCTTTTGAGATGAGTGAGGGATCGCGGGATTCGACTCAAAAGAGTCGAATCCGGTGATCTAGCTGGGAAATTGTAGTACCATAAAACAGATTGAGTCCAATTCATTTCTTGACAATCTGACCTTTGTAACCCTAATTCTGGGAAGCTTTGGTTCATAATATCTATTAAAGTTGTTGTGTTACCAAGAAACAAGCTCGGAAACGAAGCACGAATGGTTTTCGCCCCGTTTGTGTTGTTTACGACGTCGAAAACCATTCAGATGAAGAGATTATCATCCAATTTGTTTGCCACTTGTAGCCACTTGTGTGCAACATCAGTGACATTTTGTTCCGATGTTCTTCTCACTTGGAAGACGGTCACGGTGGCGGGAACACGAACTAGGTTCACTTTGTATGATATAACCACGCCGAAGCTAACGCCTCCGCCTCCAGTTATCGCCCAAAACAATTCTTCTCCCATGGATTTACGGTTTAAAAGTTTTCCATTAACGTCAATGAGTTCGGCGTCGATGATATTATCGACCGTAAGACCGTATTTTCTCATCATGTTACCATATCCTCCACCGCTAAAGTGTCTACCAACGCCAACCGTAGGGCAAACGCCGCGGGGAAGGCGTGAACGTGGCTTTTTTCGGATATTCGATAGTAAAGTTCTCCTAGAGTTGCCCCAACTTGAACCCATGCGGTTTCGTCCTCGATTGATACATTAATCGAGCGAAAATTAAACAAATCGAGGATAAAAAATGGGTGGTCAACAGCGTACGAGACATACGATAGACCCTCGTAGTCGTGGCCACCGCTTCGGGTTTTCATTAATAAGCTGTGCTTTTTGGCGCATTTGACGGAGACTTGAATATGGGAAAGGTCTAATGCGGTGACGATTATGGCGGGTTTTAGGGTGGTGGATTCGTTAAACCTAAGGTTACGAATGTAGGCTTGCAAGACGGTGGGGAACGACGAGTTGGCCGTAGTGTAGATTGCGCCGGAGATTGGAGTAGTGAGTTCGGGTGAGTTTATTAAGCATTGGATGAAGTTTTGTTCAGGAGTATATGAAGTTGCCAATGTTTGGCTGAATAAGAAGAGAAATATTAGGGCAAAAATAGACATTGTTGGTTTAGTCATGAAAAATATACTTGCTATGTTATGATAATAAGAAATGATATTTATAGAGGCAAATTGAAAGTCAAATAGAAAATGAGATGGTTTAGGTGTAAAAACAAAAAAGAGCTGCTTAATTAAAGTCTGCTCTATATTATGAAAAACGTTTACTTTTGTAGAAATAAAATCAATAAATTATCAAAAGATTTGATTGGACATAATATAAGTTATAGATAGAATTGCTGACAAACTTAATAATTAACAGAATATTTGACTCTAAGTTTAAAACTATTATTTAATCAAGTGTCTTACAAACGGGAAGTTGATTATATATACTGTACTGGCACTCGGTATACCAGCCCGGAAGAGATAATGCATAACCATGGAGAAAATAACGTTCAAACGTAACCGTCATACACGCAAAATCCGGTCAATTTAAAATTGATGTTACATAAATTAACGTTGAAAACCTTAAAACTCCAAAAAAAAAAAATATCGGCGTCCATTAGTACAGTTAAAAAAGAAAAACAAAGGAATATTTGCGAACTTTACTAAAGTAAAGGGGTTAAATATGTTATTAGCAAAGTTCAGGCACTAAAATTGTGTTGATCAAACTATGAAAGTATAGAGACTAAACATGTATATTAAAGTATTTTAATCCAGTGGGTTATGACAAGAATTTGATTGTCTGCACAGTAGTGACACTCGGTATACCAGCCGAAGAGATAACACATAACCATAAGGAAAGGAACATTCAAACGAAACCGTCATACATGCAAAAGTGCGTTGGACAGTTTAAAAATGACGCTGCATAAATTAACGCCAAAAACATAGAACCAAAAAAATAACAATGCCCATTAGTAAAGTTAAAAAAGAAAAACAAAAGAATATATGAGAATTTTACTAAAGTAAAGGGACATGTTATTAACAAAGTTTAGGCACTAAAAATGGTGTTGATCAACATGTTAATAACATGTTATTAACAAAGTATAGAGATTAAACGTGTATATTAAAGTTAAAAAAGAAAACAAAAGAATTTAAAACTTTATTTATGTAGAGGGGCTAAATAACAAGGTTATAAAGATAAACAAAGGAATTTCAAAACTTTATTTAAGTAGAGGGGCAAAAACATGTTATTAACAAGTTTAAGGAGTTAAAGTGATAATAAAGTTTTGTGAAAAAAAGCTATAAAAGGTTGCCATGTGGTAACATTTAATTGACCCATGCTATGATTAGTGTCATTTTGTAGGTATAGTTAATAAAATAAATACAAGATGAGTTTAGTACTAAATCATTTTAAGCACTGAATTGTAATACTATAGTTGTACATACTATATGAAATATGTCATATGGGTAAAAGAATAGTGGAACCGGTTGCAATACGAGTTTAATTATGTTATTACATGTTAATAGAACCAAATATATGTGTTCGCAATTCCTTATTTTGAATTAAACATTTTGCATGTTATTAACAATTCTATATTTAAAATAGGTTGTATATTTAGTGAGGGTCTCTCTGGATATTCTCTGGATATAGGTATGATTCGTTTTAAGTCTCACTTTTCTCAAACCCTACAAATACTCTTACAATTTATGGAATTAATGAATTATACTGGGTATGATGGATTAATTGATTGATTTAGTTTCTTGATCAAAATTTAGTTTATTGTGAGTATATCGTAGAAGTTGATACAAAATATACAAAACCTATATAAAACAAATTTCTCAAAGTTGTTTTATTTATTAAAAGTATAATTAAATACAAAGCGTGTTATATTGTATTTTGAAAGTAATATATAATTAATTTTTAAGTCCATCTATTAAGAAAACTTGCTTTTGAAAAGATTGGTATAAAAATGAGTTGGACGATCCTACAAGTATTTCATACCTAGAAAGTTTGACCATTGAAATAGTCAAAATAAAACAAAATATCCTGGTTGACATTACAAGCTTTATCAATTGGATAATTACTTCCTAAGGTTGCATTTCTAGACATTTAAATCATCGTGCATTAATGATCGTAACAAGTTTGGATGTGTTCTCTAGGATTTATCTTAATAGTATGCAAATTCAATCTAAAATTAATCTACAAATTCAAAGTCTTCAATATTGGTACAACCATATATGAATAAAAATCAAACTGCATATGTTGTTAGGATCACATGTTAAAATATTACAAAATAATAAAGTACCAACATGGTCTTTTAAAAACGTGATTTAATCATTTATTTTTATAAAATATTACTCCTCGTTATAAAAAGCTAATGCATAACTGCATTTACGCTTCCACAATTATAAACTTAAAATCGGTTTTGTATTAACACTCGTAACAAGAGAGATTTACTACATAATCAATTTTAACTAGAGAATAAAATAGACAACTATTATTGTTACGCAATTATGTAAATGTAATTTCGATATCTTATCTGTCTCACTTTATCTTCTATATATGCACTACAAGTTTTTTTTTTCTGATTGAGTCTGATTGGATCTAGATCTTACGATGACATCGAGTTATTCGTCGATTAGTTTATACGATTATGCCAGATTACGTTATGTGTGTGAACTGTGTGTGTTGAGAGTAAATTTGGACAGAGTAACGAGGCTTGAGAAGGAATAATCAGAACTGTTACATTAGAAATAGATTACAGGGGTATGTATAGGGGATGACCTCATTCGTTAAGATAGCCTTAACGAATGGGTCATTCGTTACATTAAAAACTAACGAATGAAACATCTCATTCGTGTTACATTACACATAGCGAATAGCCTTCATTCGTTATGTTCCATTTGTTAATCAGGGTTAACGAATGGGACTTATATTAATACGAATGTGACACATTCGTTACGGGCTAACGAATGTGCCTTACAATAAAGGCGAATGTGACTATTTATATTAAACCCCTTATAAACTAAAACTATTACATTACGGACAAAATAAAGACCGAGACGTACTAAACATGTATCAACAAACTCCCCCTCGTCTCGAGCTCTTTATTCTTCAACGTTGGAACATCTTCATCTTCCAGTCCACGCAACTATGAATCTTGTATGCATAACAGACACGAACTACCTTCTGAAACTGCATAGAAAGTTCGTAGTCGCTTACGTTAGCAAATCTGATTTGACTAGTAAATAAAGCATCGTTGTTAGAATCAGATAAGTTAACGAGCCACATCTGATCAATAACACGTATAGTCTTCGTGTTTGAACCGGAACCAAATACAATAACCGCTTCGCCTGTACGATTGTCATAATACCAATAATTAAACGAGATGAATAGACTCTGAGGGAATATCTTCATTGGAGCCTTCTTCATTGTCTTTGGCGGTTTTACTTGTAGAATCATCTTCCTCCAGCCCGTGCGCGGATCAATCTCATCGATATACTTGCGAGTAGGCACCTGCGGCTTGAAGAATTTGAAACCATAACGGGTTTCATGCAATAAATGATCATAGAACCACTCAGCCCACTGATCTTTCCCACGATTCATGAACGGTCTGTTGGCTAGTGTTCTAACATCCCACCTTGGCATAGATAAGATATCGTGTGGACGCTTGAAGTAATAAATACCATGTTCCCACTTCACGATATATACCTTAAGATCAGAATCAAACTGCAATGCCACCAAATCACCTTTAACATCTTTGACCGGCTTGTACTTCTTCATCTGGTATGCCGATGCTCGAGCCTTGGCCAATTTTACTTCCTCCTTTTCATGATATCGAAAGGCCTCGATCATCTTGTTCATTTTCTTCATATCATGCTCAAACATACCCTCCAAAGCATGTTTCTATTTTCTTTCTTTAGCAGACATGTGACTTGTCTCTGCAGCTTTGTTCCATTTCTCGATCTCTTCTCGTAAACGACGTTCTGCTGCATCAAAATGTTCTGTAGTGAAAAATGGAATACCTGAGTCGTTGTTGTTATTGTTGTTGTTAGTGTAGAACTCAGGGTACTCCTCAGCAGTAACATCCTCAACTTCCACTTCATCAAATTCAGGCACATTCCCGCATGGAATGCCTGTATTCATACTTTCCTCAATTTCAACATCCACATCCACACTCTTACCCAATTCCTCAACTTCCTCTTCATTCAGATCCAGAAGCAAGGCTATTTACTCTTTAGTCAACGAATGATCCACAAACTCGCCTTCTTCGATCTCATCCGCGTTCACCATACTATAAATAATATTGTCCATACCCACAAATAAAATTATATTTGCTGGTACAACGTCAATCGGTTTCGCACTCGTGTAATCCTTGTACAACACAATCTGCAACTGATTACCTTCTCCTTCACTACCACCACCCATACTTGTATCATCAGCTTGATTACCTGCTACAGGTGTACTCTCAGCATTACCAGCCGACGATGTACCACCGCCCGGTTGCTGATCACCCACACCTCCCACATCCGGATCTTCTTCATCATTCCTCAATCTTTTCAACTCATCATCCTTACACGTGAGTTGAAGAATTATCTCATCAGCTCTATCAATCCTCTCCCCCTGAGTAGCAACAAGGGCTTTCAGTTCCTTATTCTCTCGCTGAATATATTGAATATGTCGTAACAAATTTCGTTGTGCTAGCTCTGTCAGCTTGCATCTTTTTCTGTTGAAGATGCAACAGATTCATCATGTGGAACCATTGATTTTAAGGAGACATACCGAAGAAATTTGGATCAACTAGTTGCAAGGGACCCTGAGGACGAGTAAATGTCATAAACGAATGCTCAGGTCGTGGCAACTGAGTAGGTGTAACTGGAGTCACTGGAGTAGTTGGCTGTGGTGTAGGCATACGAGCCAACATTGTCTGAAATACATCTCCAAAATAAGGATCTGGTCTTACAGTAGTAACCAAAGTCATAGATGGAGGCACTAGAGAAATAGGCATCTGAATAGGAGTTGGAAATCTAGTAAAAACAGGAGTAGGAGATCTTGTAATACTCTGAGGCAATGGAGAAGTAGGAATAGGAGCTGAAATACATACCGGTTGAGTCGATCTCTCAAAAGGTTGACTAGGAATCTCAATACCAGAACCACGTCGCACCCCTTGTTTCTTTGGTTTTTCTCCCTTCTCCACCATAGGTTCTTTGCCTTTACGTTTACGTTTCTGCTCATAAGTTAACTCAGCTTGTGGTCCTGGACCACCATCATTTCCACCATTTCCACCATCACCACCTTCACGTTCAGAGTCGAAATCATCATGAGCCCAACGATCATTAGGTGGTGCAACATAATTAATATTCACAAGGTGACCAATCAAACGCTTAAACCTCGGTCGTTCTTCCAGACTTCTGACCTCGGTAAGATCTTAAACGTCTCATCGTCTCATCATTCATGTGCTCAAGCTTCATAACATCATTTTGATCTTTAATCAAATCAGGCTGTAAATCATTGATAATCATCTGCAGAAATCTCGAATACATAAGAAACTTGTGACGGCTCGTGAGATTTTCCTTCAAGTGATAATAAACCAATTCAAAGAAATTGAATGGTTTATTTAACACCAAGGCAACAAAAGCAGATTGTAACATTACTCAGCACTCATCGAATCCACCTTTGCGTCCACCGAGAGAATGTATCAACACATGAAGCAAGTACTTGTATTGTTCACACAAGTTTGCTTTGTTGTACATTGATTTACCCAAATCTCCATTATACTTTACCCTTCCAAATAACCCACGTATCAAACTCCGATCAAACTCGCATCTATCATCCATGGTATCTCGAAAGCCCAAAGAATCTCCAATCATCCCAACATCAATCACTACTCGTTTATCTTGAATCACTGCCTCTATCTGTTTCTCAGACTTGTTAAACTTAGCTGTATCCCAAAAAGCTCGAATAATCTTCTGATAAACAACCGTATGAGTAGAGATGGCCTTGTAAATTCTCGAACGTGTCAAGAAACTAATCATGCCTCCAAAGATCGGAGAGTTTTCAAAGTTCGGCTCTAGATAGGCACATATGCTGTGGCTCTTGTTCCATGATAGTAACACTGGAGCTTGTTCAGGTTCAGCTTGAGGCGGTTGATCAGGATTAGCCTCGGGGATTTGCTCGGGAATAGGATTCTGAACATTCTCTTCAACCATTTCTGTTTACACAAACAAAAATATTATTATAATATTCAAACTGATTAACAAATGCCCATCTCATAACGAATGAGACATTCGTTATATATTAAATATTTTTCATTCGTTACAGATAACGAATCAAACTCATACGTTAAATCATTCATTATAATAACGAATCTGACCTAATTACTTTAACGAATCAACTCTGATTCGCTATTCGCTACTTTAACGGACCATATAGTCATTCGTTAACTATTTAACGAATGACTATCATTGGTTATAATAATAACGAATCTAAATTAATTAACCAGTTGACTATCAGACTTCAAATTTACCATCAATTTTGACTAATTACAGTCAAATACGACGAACATCGACCATGAAACCTTTGATTTCTCATCAATTTTCACATTTAAACTCAACAGCAATGTTCGAAAACCGGTTTAATACATTAAACCAAGATCATAGACACTAATTTATATCAAAATATGAGGTTTGTGAACTTGTTAACTTTTCGGTTAATTTTTATTTATCAAATTGATTCAGTTAACCCTAAACCACCGATGAGAATCCATGAAAATCATATGATTGTGATCGTCATTACCTGTTGAATACGAATAGATTAGTCAATTAATCTAATAAGCAGATAAATGATTTTGAAAAAAATTTGCAAGAGTTTGGTTAGGATGGTGATGAAATAGGAAAATGGCGAATGAAAGGTCATTCGTCTAACCTTGGGATTATAAACCCAATAATTTCACATTTTCCGAGGTCATTCGTTCAATTTTTGAACTAACGAATGGCCTCATTCGTTAACTTAAAAACCTGATTCGTCATCCTTTTAGACGAATAAGTTGTCCATTCGTTAAGTTTTAACGAATCTTAAATTTAATTCCTCTCATTCGTTAACTTTTTAACGAATATAGGAATCATTCGTTAAATTCTTAACGAATGATACTTTAAAATCATTTCATTTCATTCGTTAAAAGTTTAAACGAATGTCTTCTATTCGTTATGCACAACGAAAGCGAATGTTAAGATAACAAATAAGAAACTTATTCGTTATGTTTTAAATAACGAATGGATTTACATTCGTTAACCAGTTAACGAATCACCAAACTTCCTTAACGAATGAGAAATAATCTCATTAAGGAATTAAATAATATTAAAACCAATTAGGGTTTTAATGAATTGAATAAAATTAAAACCAATTATGTTTTAAGGAATACATTAGATCATCGATCAACGATCAATACGGTTTACATTAAACGGATTTTTTACGTTAAATCTCAATCAATACCAGTTGTGAATTACGTTAAGCACGATTAACTTAAGATTTTGGGGTGTTAAACCTTTTCTTTTTGGTTTTGAATTTATTCGCAAGCTCGGTTAAATCAAAAATAAAGTAGAAACAAAATCTTTTTGAATTTTGAACTATTTTTCAAATAACAAGTAAAAATAAAACGGTAAAACTAAACAAAATCTATTAAGTGAAACAAGATGTTGGAAGAATTAATATGAATACAACTAATGTTAAGGGAAAATTTGGGGACCATATGAATCATTAATGCCAGACACTCCTCAACTCTTTGTACTATCATATGTTCTGATGCCTTCACTATCGATAAACTATAGCTATGACTTTAAAAGTTCATAATCAAAATTTACGGACGAAATTTATTTTAACAGGGGGATGATGTAACAACTTGAAAAATATTTTGTTGCTAAACATTTGCAACATTGTCGAAACAATTGCGACATTAACCAATAATCCGGATGTCTATTATGTTCATTTTTATCATACTTATAGAATGGGAGTCTACTTATTTACTTAGCGACACCTATCAATTTTTGGAACAAAAATTCTTTCAACAAGGGGATAATGTGACACCCTGCATTTTCACGTTAATTTTGTTAACCCAAACTCCGTTATCTTAAACGTTACGCATAACATCTACACGACTCAATAATGAGTCACACATGAGTTCGTCAGTACGCGTTGGTGATTAATATAGAATCATATATGTTTAAATAATTCAGATATAATTATTATGTGCTAGATAATTTTATATGTTACTCAATTTAGTATGTTATGCTCGCTTAACATGCTATTAGTTATTATATAAAAATAATATCTCAAGCATATGTTTATAATATTATCTATTTGAAATTACATGCTAAATGATTATATGCTTAGTTCGTATTGAAATTTTGATCAATTACTCGTAACTTATATGATTTGAGCTTTTACAAGAGTAATATTTTACGAAATAACGAGACTTTTTTTATGGACCCTGGCTATTATGTTAGTCATAACGATTTGTTATAACCCGGCTTGGTGTTAAGAAGTTCGTTAAAAGCCAAAACTCATTCTATAAGGACCATTCTTGTAAATGTGATTAATTATAATGTTATTACAAAAAAAAAGTCCAACCCTAATTCCCACCCAAACCGTCGACTCTCCTGCTCTCCCTCTCTTATGATTTCAAACAACCTCCTAACCCTAATTCACCCTCAATCCAATCATGGTTTATGCAATTGGTGGTGTCTTTGAGTGATTCTCAACATTCCTAACTCTAGTTGGTAAGTTGTATGCATCAATTTCATGTTTTGGTGAGTTCTTGATAAACCCTAATTGTTCAAAGTTCTGTATTATTGATGATTATGATGTTAATTGATGAATTAGAACCCTAGAGATGTCATAAACATGTTAGGGTTTGAGTTTTGATGACAACAGTTTAATGACAGATTCGTTCTCGTTTATTATTTGGTCTGTAACTCGATGATAAATGATTGTTTTTTTATCTAATCTTGTTTCCACGATACACTAATTTGAGTCTAGTTTCCAGAAAGTTATGATAATTTTATACATGATAAAAATATAAAAAAAATTGTTTAAGAAACCTAAATCGTTTATTCTACTGCGGTAAATTTGTATAATTTATCCTTTTGTTTTTATAGTGAATAAAATCAATTTGTACATGCTAGAATCTGTCTCGTGAACTTAATGGTCATAAGTTAAGTTGTATGATGAATATTTGATTGATTGGCCATGGTATGATGTGTGGATATATGTTAGGACTTTTGGTACAGTTGACATAACTTTTTATCACCAACGAGTCGTCGGGTCAAGTTCGTGCTTGTGTGTGAGTCTATGTGTGGGTCTTAGAGTCATGTACTGTTAAACATACTCTCATACACTACTAGAGAAAAGATCTTCCTTGACATGCGCACAAAGATAGGCCTCGATTCATGTCATGCAATTGTGTGAGTCATTGAAAAGATGTCATAATTTTTTGAAATGTAGAAAATTCTAATTCCCTCTTTATCAGAATCATCAGACATCTGATTCCCTCTGCCATCACCACAGCCCTAATTCCCGATTTACTTTCTTCCACCACCACCGTCACAACCACGCCACCACCACCACAGCCACAGCCAGGCCGTCAACCACCACCACAGCCGCAATAATCTGGTTAGTTTCTTTCTCTGTCGAAAAGAGGCGAAACTTAAAAATACACAATGGTACCAGCCTCAAGCTGGAGCTTGACAGCTAAACGAGCTTGAGAAAGCTTGGTTCGTTTGAGCTCTTTATCAATTCGTCGCTTTTTTTTAACTAAATCATCGATTTCTTACATATATATCCCCTAGGTTGTTCGTCGTACTGTTAATGGCTCTATATTTTGCTAATTTATCGTCAAATTGAAACCCTAGTCTTTTCGATATACTGTTAATTGCCATAGATATTGCTAATTTGTTCCGATTACTGTTGATTATTATGCGTTTAGTAACTGTTCATCGTATTTACAGTTGATTTGATATATTTTTTTTTGTGTAGTATCACTTTCAGTTAATTTTAAGCTAATTTGCTTCTATAAATCTATAACATAGTAATAGCAACCATTTTGTTTCTTCAAGGTCATTTATGATCTGAAAATAATCTGTTATATATAGTTTTTTGTGATGTGCCGTCCCTTATTTTGCTATAATCTGTTATATATAGTTTTGTGATGATTCATATGCTTTCAACTGAATATTTATGCAGACATCTAGTAGCGTGTGCCTGTGAAGATCCCTGATTACATATGGCGACGACAAAGTTTCAAAAGCTTGTGAGACATCTTCTTACCTTTATATTTAATCAGAGTTTGTGGATAATAGAGGGACCTAAGCCAGTGGGATTGAACGGGCCATTACCTTCTGGCGTTACACTTTTAACAAACTTATCAGACTTGTGAGTAATATGTTAAATACATATTTAATTTGCTTGAAATTATAGTTAGTTGTGGTAAGTGAAAATTGGTGACTTGGGAGGAGCAGACTCAGTTGCCCACCTTTTGGTAACACATCTTTTAAAACGCTGTGACTATTTGAATTTCTCATACTAATGAAGTGTTACCATTTTATTCTTTTGATTTATTATAAATTTAATAGTGTTAGGATCTTAAAGCATATAGGGACCATAAAAGTGGGCTTCTAGGCCTGGACTTCAGCTCCCTATAATCGACTTAGCTCACTGCACACCACAATTCCGTTGTTTTATCAGTTGAAAAATGACCATGAGATGATCATTTTGTTATGTTTTTTTTTTCACGTAAGGACACTCTAAACCTGCATTTTGGTGTATCTGTTGAAGCATATGACACATTACTTAATGTTAGTTAGTTCTCTTGTTTACACATTTTCTTGAAATCTAACATTTATGTGTCATCTATTAGAAAATAAGATCTCCTTGGATCACAAAATCGTGCCTTCAGACCAACCGTGTCTCACCGTCAGGACTACTCATCTGTCTTCATGTCTATCCATTCCAGGATCTTACTCTTTTATTATTAACAGAATTTGATAAATTTTAACAATATCCATGGTTTAAAAAAACGCTTGAGGCGTCCGCCTTGAGGCGCGCCTTGAGACGAGGCGGCAAGAAACCGCTTATGAGGCGGCGCCTCATGAGGTTCAATTTTATGTACACCTCTGAGGGCTGAGGCGATAATCTATGAACCGAATCTGAACCGCCTCAGCGGAATTAGGCGGCAAGAATAAGAAGAAATTGACGCCTACTTTATGAAATAGGTTGAAGATCTTCCATAGTGATGAGCAGATAGAGCGAGGACGGGGAATTGTTGAGCAGATGGAGAAAAGCTTGAATGACGGCTGAATATTAGGGTTACTATGCGATGGAATGAATGGAAATATCATTAGGGCTACGTATTTGTATTATTTCTTTTTACTAAATTATATTTTTTACTCTTAATGTTTAAATTTATGTTAAATTTGACCTCAAACTTTACCTAATATGTTTAATATTTTCTTTTTTATAAGATATATAATTTTTATATTTAATTTTTAATTCCGCCTCGGACTTACGCCTCGTTTTGCCTCGAGGCTTAGTATGTAATACGATTCATAGTCAAGGTGGAAACAAACACATGGCATGATGTTTACAACCAAATAGAATTTCAAGTCCAACAAATCAGGTATTTAACTACCGATTTTTCATTATTATATCATTGAAATCTTTTGACTGATATGTAAAATTACTTTTTATTTGTAGTTGCTTGTAAGAGAGGAAGCTTTTGGTCAGTTTAAATGTGAACTTGCAGTCATTGAACTTGAGATCCAGGTTTGCTTTACTATTGTCACTTTAATTATGCGTTTTCTTTTCATGTTCAAATTTATCTTTTAAACAATTTCTTTAAGGCATTGTTAAATATTGCAAAAGAAATTGCTAGTTATGGCATTCTCTGGTTCAAGAAAAATAAATGGGAAACACATCTGGTCTCTTCTTTTACAGGTAATTATTATGACCTTTTTACACTCAAAGTGGATAAACTAGTAATTGTTTGATAGTATAGGTATATTTCTACTTTCTTTTGGCTGAATGCTGGCATATTCTATATCATGTTGCAGATAACTTTATGTTACCATGGATGTAATAAAAATAGCTGATTTTGGATTTGCATGAGAAATCATTTCACAACCACCTTACACCGAGTATGCTTCAACACGCTGGTGAGTTCAGAACTACATTAGTTATTTTCAATCTTGTTTTATATGCAATATGTGTAGTTATTTTTATTTAACGCGTTTGATTTTAATATATTTTTCTCCAAAAATATGATTTTCGTGCAGGTTAATCCAAGCTCTAAATTTGTTGCTAATGGGAACTTGGGAAGTATGTACAATTGGTCGCAAAAAGTTGAAGATCGAGGCTTCGTATTTGCATACCGTTTCCATCATGATTCACAGATTAGCAGCCCAACTTGAATTTCCATCATGTACAATTGAATGCGGATATTGATGCTGTTCGAGAGGAATGGTCAAGTTATGCCTCCCAGTTTATTTTCCGGTAGTGATATATGTGTATGCTAGCTTTTGAATATTAACAAATACTTTTGTTAATTAACTTCGGAATATTTGTAACATTTTGACTTACGTTGTGAAATATATATATAATTTTGATGCTATATTTGTGTATTTGTGTAATTAATGTGAAAATTAGTGATTATGTAATATTTATTATATAATAATTTTTTTTTAAAAAAAGCATACGATGACACGTATAAATGCCTGTCATAAATTCGTGTCATAAATGTGAGTAACAAAAGTGTGTCATACCTATATGTCATAAACGCATGTCACAAATGAGTGTCATTAAAGCGTGTCATATAATATGACACGCAGGCGCATGTCATATTTCGTTTATGACATGGGCTTCAATGACGTGCATTTGCGTGTCATCTGTACCCATCAATGACACGCAATATGTGTCATGGAAGCCCTTTTTAAACACTTGAACTAGGTAACAGTTAGCGAGTCAAGTGCATCATTTTGGCTTTTGAGAAAAGTATGTTACACGTGTCACCAGGTGAGTTCATGTTTTTTCCTATTTGTTTTCTGTAGAGACAACACAAAACTATTTTCATATAGTTTTTTGTGGAAAGAAAACACAAAACCATTTTCGTATATTTGTTTACTATAGAGAAAACACAAAGCATTTTCCTTGCTTGTTTTCTGGATTGAAAAAACAAAACATTTGCCTATACCTATTTTCGGGGAGAAAACACGAACATATTTATATACTGGTTTTCTAGAGGAAAACACAGTGACTTGTTTTGGATCTATGTAGTTTCTTATATATCACGTGTGCATACTAGATGCTCTCATCTCACTTAAAGTCCTTATATACCTTGAACCGTTAGGATGAGAACGCATGGAAATTTAAGTAGTACTACTGGGTTTGACAAACCCCACCTGCTAAAACTCGACTGGAGGTCGAATGGATGTAAATTGTCCTAACATGCATGCGTCAGTGTTTTGTGATAGACCTAGTAAGAGGGCCTACATACATTCAGCTTCGGTTCAAATGTCTAGTAGCTTATTAATGGGTTAGCTACCTTGATATATTTGAAAAGTGCTAAATCCACATACACTACTTATACTCCGTATACTACATATACTATTTTTTTACTATAACTTATGAACTCACCAACCTCGTGTTAACCCTTGAGTATTTATACTTGCCAGGTTGCTAGATGTGCTAAGGAGCAGGTTGCGTTGCATATGTTTAGAGTCACACTTATTGCATGAACTTTTATTTCAATTTGTTTTACATTTAATGGGTTGTGCATGTTTGAGCACATGGTTTATTATATTAAACCGTTCACTTTTACGCTTCCGTAAAACTTTAAACTGTTTGGTTTGGTTTTTGTTTTCTTATGTTTGAATGATACCTAAATAATGTTTTAAATATTTTAAATTGGTTGTTCGGTATAACAAATATGATGCATCCTGGTATGTCACACGACTCACGATAAATTTTGACATTATTATCACGCATGCAGTTCTTTATAACCATAACTTGAAAATGTTGACATATTATTGTAATAATAGTTTAGGAGTACCATTTTAGCATCTATGAACACCTTGTTTTAATCAATATTAAATACATGTTAAAAATGTCATTTTTTATTATACAATAATACTGTACTCGAATGAAAGATAATTATATTTTGATTTATGAGATAGTTTAAAACAAAAAAGTAAATTAGAGATAGTGAATATTGGAAATATTAGTTGTAACCATCAAACCATTAATGAAGACTAGTTCGATTCTCCCGTGTGCTGTGGCAGAAATTTAATTGGTATTGGTTTGGTTTGTTATGATACCTGCAAACTTAATAAACTTAATAGTAACTTAGTAAGAGAACGTCAAAAATTAAATCTTAATTTGTCCAAGGTGATCAGCTCCTATGCTGGTGTCAAAGTCAAGCCACAAGAAAAAAAAACATCCATAAATTAGAAAAGCGGTAGTAAGAGTAAGAGAAAGAGAGTCGAACTTTGATCCTGGTTGTAAGTGGAGATGTGCACTATCAGTGCAACGATTTATTTATTGAAACATTTAAAACCGATTACTTTTGAACAATTAAAAACGGTGGTAGCCCATTCCCACCAACCACTGTTTTTAATAAGGATAGTAACTATCTATTTTCTCTTCTACGTGTCTTCATTTCTTCACCAAGCTTAGATTACATGTACCTTTGAAATGAAATTCAATAAACATTATATAAATAGGGATAAATTGTAATAGAAAGTATGTTTTCAGGGATGATAAGAAGGATTTTAACCAACTGATTTTGAATATAAATGATTGAGATTAATGCAGGGGGAATCAAATGTGAAATAAGGGGAAATGCATTAAAGTAATAATACATTTGTTAGCTTTCTCTCATCGTTTGGAAAGACGCATGGCAATTTTTCTCATTATTTTAAAATACCCATAACTTTTTTACACGATATTTTTTTTATATAAAAATCACTATAATAACAAACGTTTTTTTAATACGAGTACCATATTGTTATATAAAAATATAAAAAAATCGTGGGTTTTTAATACATTGTGTTAGATGTTAAGATAGTTGTGTTTTTTTTTCATTGTGTTTTACCAAATTTTGTTTGACTAAATTGTGTTTTCCCATAATGTGTTTACAAAATTATTATTTCCATATTGTGTTTTTTCATAGGGAAAAGTGAATATGGGGCTGTTATGCGTATAAGTTAGATACGAAACCAATCAAAACAACGTAGTTTTGACTAATTCTAATTAAAAATAAATTTTAATCCTAATAATTCTCATTTATTTTCATTAGTTTTGCAGGTCACCTAAATATGAATTGGGAATGAGTTTTCTGGTTTTTTTTTTTTATTACAAAGAACATGTCTTTTTAATATCACAATATCAATTTATATATAATTTACACTAAAATTAAATAAAGGATCCGATACAATAATCTCTTATCGTACATGACACCCTTAACCTGTGATTTTCAAAAACACACGGTGGCAAATTTGTAAATTATTTCAGTTCGTTTCCATCCCAAATAACCGTTGTGCCGATTCAACCATCATCACCGATGCCATTTGCAGAAATCCATTTGCAAAACTTTAAATGCGTTCCAGATTTGTTCATATGATGAAATCGATGATTAAATCGATTGTCGATTGATGATTACGAGATTATATGAAGTGATTTCAGCGTTTAATTTCATGTTACAGATAGTTTAATTTTAGATTTGAGCTTCTGAACGTTTAAAAGTTTGTATAGAACGTTTAATTTAAGATTTGAGCTCTGATTAGGGTTCTAAACTTCTAAGCTTTTGTTCTGAACTTTTAAACTTTTTGTTCATAACTTCTAAACTTTTTGTTCGGAACTTCTAAACTTTTGTTCTGAACGACTAAACTTTTTGTTAAGAACTTCTAAACTTGAACATTTAAATGTTTTTGTTTTTTGTCAGAACGTTTAAAGGTGTTCGTTTTTATCAGAACGTTTAAATGCACATAGTTCTTGGATTTTTTTCTAAACTTCTAAACTTGAACATTTAAAGGTGTTCGTTTTGGTCAGAACGTTTTTGTGTTTCAGTTTTGTTCAAAACGTTTAAACATAATATTTTGAACCGTAATCAGAGCTCAATTGAGTGTATTATTCTGTAATTTTATAATCGGTTGATGAATCTAAATCCTTCTACACATCAATTTGATTGATTAAATCATCATCTTTTGATCAATTTTGAAGATTCTTGATGTTCAACGACGTTCTATTTTGATTTTGCTTTTTGACTTTAGAGATTTTATACTTTAAGCTCTTATTAGGGTTTAGAAATTGGATGAGATAGAGCAATGAGTTCAGATTTGGATCAGAATGGATTTGTAATCGATGAATTTGATAATGAACTAGTTTGGGTTATTTATGAAACTGCCACCACGTGTTTTTTAATCCAACTCTCTAGAAGGTCGCGTATGTAATGTACGATAAGCCATTATTGTACAATAGCCCACCCCTTAAAATCAATACCTGCTAGCTTGGATTTAATAAGCAATTCATATTGTGTTTTAAGGTATGCTCATTGTGTTTTTTTTTGGATTGTTTGAACATTGTGTTTTACCGATTGGAGTACTTAAAGGGCTGTAAATGAACCGAACGAACACGAACAAGGCCTTGTTCATGTTCGTTCGTTAAGAAAATAATGTGTTCACGAACGGTTCACAAACACTTACCGAATGAGATTTTATGTTCGTGTTCGTTCATTAAGGAAATTAATGTGTTCACGAACGGTTCACGAACACAAACGAACACAAATAAAATCGGCAAAGTCTAGAGATTAAAACCGATGTATTCATCAATGTGAATAATGAAAGCCTGTAAACGAATCGAATGAGCAGGAACAAGGGCGTTCGTGTTCGTTCATTTAACTTTAAAAGAACACGAATATTTAATCGAACAAATATTTATGTTCATGTTTTTATTTAAAAATGGACATTTGTGTTCATTTGTTTAAAATCTAAACGAACATAATTGTACAAAGATACGAATGTGTATGAACAAATGTAAATGGACTTAAATTGAAAACAAATTAACAAATATAAAAACCTTTAAGCAGATGACCTATCCATATAATATTTAATTATTTTCTGTTAATACATAAACGAACATAAATGAATAGACATAAACGAATGTTCATGAACATAAATGAACGAATGGAACATGTGTTCATATTCGTTCGTTTAATTAAACGAACACAAATTTTATGTTCATGTTCGTTCGTTTATTAAATAAACGAACATAAACAAACTTCCCGTCGAACGGTTCACGAATAGTTCACAGAACGTTCGGTTCGTTTACATGCGTACTTTTAACACAGAAAGATAATTGGATTTCTTTAGTATATAACAATGGTTAAAAACACAATCGAATCTGTTCCATTTAAACACAAATGCTCAAGTCTTGTTTACAACTACAATTGTGTTTTATCATTTACCAAACATATCACAGTTTGTGTTAATTTGATAAATCCAGCCACGCTCCTTAATTAAACACTATTGCATTCACAATCCCTTACCACTGAAGATCCCCTCAACTCCATGTGTCGACGGAGAACAACCGCTTCAATCAGAGATGACCCGGGAAACAACCAAAGATACTTGAATAGTCCATGGCGGCAAATTCAAAGGTACTGGTGGAGATTGATTAGGATAATGTGGAAAAGGCAATGCAGACCGATGAGATAGAAGGTTCTAATTCTTTATATATGGTGACAAAAATGCATTAAAATTAAACTTTTTATTTGAACCCAACTCATATATATATATATATATATATATATAGGAGAGATATTTTGAGAGTTTTGTTGAGTTTTAAGAACTTAAGAAATCCGTTCTTGGCCATACATTTAATTAAATGGATTAGATTATATGGTTGAGATTAAATCTGATTAAAAAATTAAAGTAGGAGGGTGAATAAAGATGTAAGGTGATTACACAAATTTAAACATACGTTACACATGTGTAATAAGTCGACTCGGTGCGTAAAAAATTCTGTAATTTTTTTATTTATATGTAACCTACATATATTACGTATGTGTAAAAAAAATTCAAAAAAAAAATGTTACGTTGAGTTCTTTCGAATTCTTAAAACTTAAAGTGGGTCTCATTTGAAATCTCCCCCCCCCCCCCCCCACACACACACACATATAGGGGCGGTTAAAGTAAAAAGAGATAGTTTTCTAGGAAGAGTTAGAATAAATCCAGGCCATTGGATGTATGATCTAGTGGTTGAGATTAGTAATTTTTAAAATACCAAATAGTTTCCTAGGATCTACGATCTATGCTACATAGAATCCTAGATAAACTCACATAGGTTCTTAACTTCATATTTTATGTCCTTTCTACTCTTCCTATAAATCTATGTATTTTTATTTTAACCCTTTTTTCTATATATATATATATATTAGGTTCATTTCAGAAGTGTTTCTTATTGCGAGAAGTGCGAAAAGAGATTCTAACCAATCATATAATTTCTTTTTTATTTTCTGATTACTTATATGCAAGGGTATATTAGTGAAATATAAAGTATTTTATTTTGTAACTCATGCTCATTAATGGTTTAATAATTAATGATAAGTTACTAGCAAATGGTAAGTTACAAACTATTATTATTATTTTTTATTTCATATAAAATTTGAACCATTGGAATCTATTTGATCTAAAATCAATTTATTCTATAAATGGCTAATTATTATTATTATTATTATCATCATCATCATGTGATCTAATGTAATGTAGATGTAGCTACGTAATGTAGTGTTAGCACACTTTAAAATGTTGTGTAGTTATAATTAGTGTGGTGTAGACATATCTAATGTAATGTAGACACACTTTTAATGTTGTATAGTCATAATTAATGTAGCGTTGACATATCTAATTTAGTGTAGGCATATCTAATGTAGTGTAGACAAAACTAATTTTGTGTAGGTAAAACTAACATAGTGTAGGCAAAACTAATGTTGGGTAGACATATCTAATTCAGTGCAGACAAAGCTATTGTTGTGTAGGTACACTTTCAAATGGTTGTGTAATCATAACTAGCGTAGTATAGACATATGTAATATAGCGTAGGTAAAAAAAATATAGTGTATGAACACTTTCGAATGTTGTGTAGTTATAACTAATATAGTATCTAATATAGTGTAGGCAAAACTAATGCTGTGTAGGAATCAGTTTGATAATAAAGTGTTGACAAAACAAATAAAAATAGGCTTACTTCAATATATTGTATGTACTATATAAACAAATCCGTAATATACAATGTAATGTTGCAAAGTTTATGTGTTTTATGAACAAATTCTAAAAACAAATAAACAATTTACACAACTATAAAAAAAGATCATAATTTTAATGAAAAAAATAAAATAGTATTAAACTTCTAATGAGCATTAAATGGGCACAATAAAGTAACCACTTAAAACATTAAAATTTGATTTAATGAGTCATACACCACAAAAGACGCATCTAACCTTTTTATTTAATTATATGTCATAAATATGTGTTTTTAATTACGAATTTTCCATTTATAATATAGACCATTGATTAAACACAATCAACGACTCAGATTCATTTCTCGCACTTCTCGCTATAACATCACTTCTTGCATGATCCTTCCCGCCATATATATATATATATATATATACATATACTAATAAAAGAAAATAATCTGGACACATGACATTCTGAGGGTAATTTTCACTATCAAATTCTCGTCTAAATAACTTCTCTTTTATTGATGGAAAACAAAAAAAATATCTTTGTTCTAAATATGGTATTGATTATAAATTCAACATACCGTATTAATTGGTCAATATCTATTAATTAAATTATTAATGCTATAAATTATATTGTTATATGCTTAATATAAAAAAATATTAATATATATAATAATTACTTGCCATAAAGATATTTTCTTTAAAATTAAAATGTATATAAAAGAATTTGTGTTGAAAGAATATACTAACATTTAATTTTCGAGACATCTTCATATTGAAGATAACTATAATAATTTTGTTTACTTTTTACAAATATCCAATGTTTAATAAGCCTTAAAAATCATAAATAAATTTTTCATTTTTTATATTTAGTATAAGACTATTGTGACAGTTGAACAACAGTGTGTTTATAAAGATATCATGAAAGTTGTTCAAAAAGGAAAATCTGGTGTCTTTTTTTGTTTATGATTTAGGGTTTAGGGTATGGAGTGAAAATCATTTTTGTGAAAGGCTTTAACTAAATCCTTCAGATATAAAGGACTCATTGTTTTAAATGATGCTTCCAGTGGTATTGCTTTTTACATTAATTATCTTTTATTTTATCTGTGTTAAATTATTTATTAAATTATTCATTGTAATTTATACATTAACTTATAACGTGTAATACACGGGGTTCTAAAGCTAGTATATATATATATATAGGGTAAGGATCCTAAGAGAACCATTAGCAAATTGAGAACCATTTTGGACCACTAAAAAAACTCTCTAAAAAATATTAAAAAAATTATAAAACAAACAAAACCAAAAATTTTAAAAAAGTAAAAAAACCAAAATTCTTATATTTCATTCCGGTTTCATTAAAAAAAACCGAAAATTTTCTTTTTCTTTTTAATTCGTATTATACTTGTACACATATGTATACTTTCATTTAATCTCTAGTTACGTAATATACACATATGTATATTATCATTTACCTTAAATTATACATATGTGTATAATAAAAAAAACCGATTTTTTTTTCTTTTTAATTCGTATTATACCTATACACATATGTATACTTTCATTTAATCTTTAGTTATGTAATGTACACATATATACATTATCATTTACCTTAAATTATACATATGTGTATAGGAAAAAAACATGTGTGTACATATATGTACATATTATACGTATATGTATATCTATAATTTAGCTAAACTGAGAATTTTTTTTTTTGAAACCGAAATGGTAAATAAGAACTTTGGTTTTTTTACTTTTTTTATTTTTGTGTTTTTTTTTGTTTTATGATTTTTTTTATTTTTCGGTTTTTTGGTGATCCAAAATGATTATCATAATTCTCAATTCTCAAAAAGTTCTCACATAATCCTAATCATATATATATATATATATATTCAAATTTTCATATACTCAGTAAAACTACCATTCATGAATATGCATGAGTATGATGTGACACGTGAATCATATATATATATATATATATTCAAATTTTCATATACTCAGTAAAACTACCATTCATGAATATGCATGAGTATGATGTGACACGTGTGTTTAATAAATTCTTTTACAGCCAAAAACATAGGGACAAATAACATGAATTAAAATTCAAATGAGTGAGGGACTTTACTTTCTTGTATGTTTTTATTTTGTGATTATTTGTTAAACTCACTTTATTCTAAGTTATATGTTGTGAAGAATTATACTTTCATTCTGTCACCAAACTTTGAAGATTCAGATTCAAATGATAATGATCTTGGTAGTGTAAACGGAGGTAACTTTGTTCTCTACATACGTTCTAAAAAACTTTGGTTTTCGTGTCAATAGTAGAACTTAATTGAAAGCGACACGTTACGGCTTTTTTAATGAATGAAGATGGTTTTGGTTTCAGTCAAGACGAACAACTTCATTTTTTATCAGATTGATACGGGCGTGGTCAGTTGAATCAAATGCTGGCATTTTCGCACGGGTCAAAAAGTTTTTGGTTTTTAGTGTGTACGAATATGCTATTTTTTTATTGGGTCAAAACGGGTTTTGTTGAGTCGGAAATAAAAACTAACCAAAATCGGCTTGTTTGCTGTTTTGAAGGCTGCATAATGTTGTTTTACAAAAAGGCTAAAACAAATTGTAGATAAAAAATAATCGTTTGCTTGAATGTGATTGGGTAATGTATTTACTCCATTTCACTTATTTCCTTGAATGTAATGGTAAGTTGCCTGTAGTGATTTAGTTGGTTCTCTTTTTGCTACACATAGTAGACATCTACCACCATACACTAGCGTTTTTACACAGCGGATACAACAGTTATGGGTACGCGACATAAATGCCTATCGGTCTCCTAATACTTCTTCAGATAAGGATCATAAAGAATAAACATAAGTGTAAAAAGACGTTATGCAAACAAGTTTTGACACATATACGTTTAGATAGCCAACTAGGTTAGACTACATGGAAACGAACCAAAAGCACTGCACCACATTCTTCATGCCTCTGCGGCCACTCCTGCGCTTAGCCACCACCCTTGTTTTCATCACCGCCACTACCTCCAGCTTTGCTGCTGCCGCCCCATCTTTTACCGAATATGCCTCACCACCATAACCCATGCCTTTCCAGGTCTGCTGTTGTCTAATATAGTTTATCAACCACTATATCGGTTGTCGTTTCCGCACCACCGCCACCCTCCAACCCTGTCTTACCACATCCACTTTATTGTCTACTGCCACACCCTTTACCATTGGCCCGCCATGGCCGCCATCTCCGCCCTGCCTTTCCAAGTCTGTTTCCGCCTAATGTAGTTTATCGACCACTATATTGGTTACCACCACAGCAGTTTTAGCCAACTCCACCCCTGCCATTTCAGGTCCGCTGCTTCCTAGTATGTTTTGTCGACCACTATATTGGATCAGAATAAAAATGCAGCAGGTTTGTGCTTTGAAAACTTCCAACAGCTTAGTTTATATGAAAGTAAGGTAAAACAAAATTAAAATATTTTGATGATTAATCAACACAACTGTAATCAATAAAATTTAGTTTAAAAATTACATAGAAAAAACCAATGCCAAAACAAGTTCTTCTCTACTGTGTCTCTGGTGTCGCTACGACCATCACTGCTACCTCGGTCATCACCATCTTGCCCGCCACGCCACCATCACCTCCGGTACCGCCACCAGTTAACATGAAAACATATATAGCATCTGAATACATTTTTCTTTTTAAAACGACCTTTTTCAATGAAAACCAATTTTGATCATAGCCCGCTTTGACCTTTTAAAAAAGGAACCATTTTGACCCCAGCCAACCCGTTTTGACCTTTTACCCAACCCAACCCGCTCGGTTTCGGGCCTTACCATAAAGTTCTAAATTGGTTAATGGGTACACAAACACAGCATGTAACATGTTTAAACAATTAAAATTGAGTCTTGTTAAGAATCAGCAACCGTGCTAAACACAATTTTGTTTTCAAACAAGCCAGAGTGACGTCTTGATTGCTTCAACTTGATATGGTAATTGCCGCTGCAAATTCAATAGTAACATATAAGAACAATTAAAAACATATATAAATTAATTAAAAAAATTATAAACAAGCCAAACTTGAGCTTTAAATAAAAGCTCGAAACGAGCCGAGCTCGAGCTTGATTTTCAAATATTCATTCAGCCAATGTTATCAAATACAGTGATGTCCAGACCAGGCAAAAGCGGAAAGGGGAAAATGATTATTTATATTAGGGGTGTATACGAGCCGGGCTTTTTTGAGCTCAAGCCGAGCCCGAGCCTCAAATAAAGCTCTAGCGTTGTATGGGAAGCTCGTTTAGGCTCGTCGAGCCTTAACGACCCCTGTGTACTTTTAAGTTTTACCCTTTTGGGACTTATATGTATTTGTTTTACACTACACATATGAGCTCGAGCCGAGCTTTCGCTTGTTTAAGGTACTACACAAGCTCAAGCCGAACTTAGGGTCATTTATGGTTTTGATCATAATATATTAAATAATAAAAAACGCATATAAATTGATTAAAAAAATAATAAACGAGCCAAACTTGAGCTTTAAAAAAAACTCGAAACAAGCCAAGCTCGAGCTCAAGCTTTTGCAAGTTAAAACGAGCCGAGCCCTCATTGACACACCTAATTCATATGAGGCTCAGATCTGTAAACAAGGGAACAAAGAAGGATAAATCGGCCATGGCTGCAAATATATCGGTTGCAATGTAACATAACATAATACATTACCATCCGAATTGCCAAGCCAAGATGCCGATAATCTCAAACTTTGCTCCGATCCACTCGAACATATAGAAATTCATCATCATAGCCTCTCTCTTAAGTTAAAACGTAACAAGTTTTCAACTTACAAAAGATAATAATAATAATAATAAGTAGTTTCAATAAGGCATCCCAAACACCCTCTAAATCATACAACAAGAGTAGCGTTTACATCGAAATAGAAAGGCAAACAGTACGGGCAACAAGCTGAACTGCTAGCCCTTTTTGATTGCTATAACGCTGTGTTTCCGACTTAATGAATGAATGAAAAGGAAAAAAGGATGCAATTCTGTCAAAATAACAAATTAGGGGTTGTTGAACAGAATCATCGGCCATCAATTTTGACTGAATATATAAATAGAGTCAAAATTAAACACTTTTAAAGGAGGGCAACCACCCCCAAAACACCATCTCCTCTGATATTATAGCCTCATCTCTTTGTTACGTCCGAGTGGTTGAATGAATTTGTTTACATTATTATTATTATGAACCCTAGTTTTATTTTTTACTCGTATTTATGTGCAGGTTGAAAGTAAGTTGGTTAATTTTCAACGGATGATTTCAGCTTGAAACTTTAAGTTGTCTAGTCATCAAAATTTATATTTAATAAATCTTTGTTGTAACTGAAACTATAATTTATAATATTTAATAAATCTAGAGTTGTAAACGAGTCGAGCCGGCGTGAGTTCGAGCTTGACCTTGAAGTTAAACGAAGCAGCTTGGCTTAGCTCGAGCATGGGCTCGAAGTTAAACCGAGCTTTGACTTGGTTACAAAAATGAGCCGGTTTGGCTCAGGTTGTTTGAAATCAAGTTTTTTTTAGCTAGATTTGATCGAGCGAGCTACAAGCCAAGAATTTTTTGAACATCCCTAAAATCTTTGTCAAAATTTACAATATACTTAAGGTAGCGTTATCGTCGCCTTTGGGGTGTGATAGCCTTGAACACTGCCATTGCAGCCACCTAATCACTACCACCACCACTACCATTGTTTTCATCAGTGCCATAGCGACCATTATTGTTGCCATCGCTGCCTAACCACCACCGCCACCACTCCCTGACCACCATCGCCACCGTCATCACCTGTCGCCATTGCTAATATATTATGTTGGTAATTTTTTATTGAGAAAGGAATATTTTTACCATTTGTATTTCATTTCTTCGTTTTCTTTTTTTTTTAGCTACCAAACAACATAGAGTAATTATTCATTTCATTCCAATATGTTAACCAGACAACCGAGTAACACAACATAACTTGTTTTTTTTGTAAACACTAAGATAAATGAATAATAAACCATAATTAACATGATACAATAAAATTTACCAAATATTAGAATCGATAGTAGAGTATTGTTCGTTAAAAGGAACCATACTTTAGCCTTTAGCCTTTGTAAAACTATGTCATTTTGATAGATAGGTTACAAACATGTATTAACAACCAGTGACGGTCCATTCATTCTGGTGGGCTAAAGTGAGTAAATTACCTCGGGCCTTTTTAAAAAAAATTTGGGTTCGTGCTTTCTAAAATTTTATTCATTCCACTTCACATTTTATTAAATGAACAGGTTAAATTCAAAACCAAGATAGTTTCACTTCACTTTAGATACTCTATTTTATTACATGAGATAAACATCTAGTACATGATTTTTTTTTCTTTAAAACCCAACCAATATGCAAATACTCTTTAGATACTCTTATACTTTGTTGTAATTGTTTGAATGGTTATAATAAATAATAACTAACACAGAAAAAGAAAGTGTAAATATGTTGAAACACATCATGATTGTAATTTGATCGAATAATCTTGAAAAACATCTTGTTGACAACACATACATTGGTCATTTTCAACATGGACGTTTACAATTATAATCAGCATATACTATCTTGCTTTAGAGAAAAAAAAATAAGCCATTAAAATAAAATAATGGTTGAATTTTAATCACATAAACTCAAAGCAAGTTTTAACTGTAAATTAGGAATGTACTGTATATGGTCAGGTTATGTATTAATTACTATTGTTATAAAACATACTTAGGTTTCGAAGTAGTCTTTAATTTAATTTAAGAAAAATGAAAGGTTATTTAAAAACTTATCAAAAAGAAGTTCTTGAACTAATATTTAATTTGAGTAAGATAAATATGTACTTTAAGCACCAGCTAGAGGAAAATGTTGGGCTTTTAAGTTGTTCCTCACTTCCTTTACTTGGATTGGAATGATGGATAAAATAAAAAATTCACACTTCGAGCAAGAAGGGGAATCGAATACTAGTCTTGGGAGAGAAAAAACAATCATACTACCACTACACCAAAATAACGTTGTTGGTTTAAATGACTAAAATAAAATACATACATAGCTTTGTGGGTCTAAGCCCTAACTTTACTTTGTAATACGTTTGGGCCGGCCATGTTGACGACCTATTAATTAATTTGTATAACACAATAAGTTAAACATGTTATTGTGTCTTAAAGGAATTGATTGAAACCATTAACACATTCTTTTAACGGCATTAACGTATTAACATGTTTACTAGTGTTTTAAAATTCAGTACTACCGGCTAGTTGAACCGGTTATACTGGATTTTCGTAAGACATCGATATTTAGAGTCAGGTATTTTGGGCTCACAAGCCCATGTGATGCCAACTATAAAAGCATTAACATACTCTATGCTTCAATGTTTTTAGGAGCT
The DNA here is from genome assembly GCF_021521415.1 of Bidens hawaiensis. Classification (NCBI taxonomy): domain Eukaryota; kingdom Viridiplantae; phylum Streptophyta; class Magnoliopsida; order Asterales; family Asteraceae; genus Bidens; species Bidens hawaiensis. The sequence goes on along the minus strand of NW_027498730.1, from coordinate 87,478 downwards.
TTGAATCCGCTTTAATTTGTAATAATTCTGATACATTTTAAAGTTTATAATAATATCAATGAACTATTAATTGGCAATGAGAGGGTGAATGAGAACTGATGTGGTGGGTCAATAATCAATTTAATTCGCAATGGAATTGGCGAAGACACTTTAAACCTCCATTCTAATCTTAATATGGGCGATACAGAGAATAATATATTCTATGGAGTTATAATCATAGCTAGTTAGAGAATTTGGAAGGCTCGAAATGAGAAAATTCATGAAAGGAAAGACATGAAAGTGGAAAAAATGATAGGTAATATCAATTTTTTTTTTGGATTAAACAAAGATGTAGGGTTGGGGTTGGGGTGGTGGAAATTGGTCTTAAGTGGTGTAAGATGCTCTAATGCAATTTTGTTCTTTGCGGTGTCTCCACCGGGCTCTATGGAGGAAGGAGTCCTGCTTGTTTTGTGCCGCTTCTATTGTGTTTATGAAAGTCACTATTCAAAAAAAAAAATAAAAAATCAATTAACTATTAATATATGATTAAGCATTCTTTATTATGGTGACAATACACTGAATACAAGATTGGTTTCTATAATATGGTTTGACTCATAGATGAGAAGTTGAGCTAACAAGCCTTGGCTTTTCCTATCAACCATCAACAAATATTTCATTTGTGCCCAAACAACTTCATATAAATTGATGATATCTACAAGTATGAAAGCACAAATCATAGGTTTATCCGCAATGTCATCTCACAAACATCTATCCTTTGTCATACCATTGTTGATCATCACACTCACGTCAATGAGAAGCACCATTATCTTTGCAGAAGCAAGAAACCTAATAGAAATACCCGAATTCCCTGATATTCCCAAATCAGAACTGCCAGACTTGCCTGAAATTCCTAAGCCTGAATTGCCTCACTTACCCGAGATTCCTAAGCCCAAACTGCCAGACTTTCCGGAGATTCCCAAACCAGAACTAACCCATTTGCCATCAATAGAAGTCTCAGATTTGTCTCATTTGCCGGTTCCAAAATTCCCGGATCTGCCCAATGACTTTCCTATCCCATCTACGATTCCATGAGTTATGAAGTTATGTCACCTAATGTGCACTATTTGTTCTGTACCTTTAAGTCTGTTTATATGTTTACTATTGTATGTTGTTAAAGTCTATACTGTACTGCTCACCCTTTCAATGCTTAAATACTTTTATGTTGTAAGAGCATTCTCATCCCACCCCATATCTTCAAACCAAAAATTACACTAAAGCTCATTTTATTTTCTCTCTCCATTTCAATTAAATAATACTTTTTATACCTTTTATCATAACCTTTTCTCTTTCCTTTACTAACAACCAATTTCGAAATATATTAAAAAAATTATAAGAGATGAAAAATAACTTTTCAAATATACAGAAAAATCACTATTTTTTCTAAAATATAAAAACTCTTCACTCACAACACCCTGAATCACTCTATAAATTATAAAAGCACCCCTCACATAATATAAGGGGTTAGATGAGAATGCTCTTACATACAAACCACTTTGCGTCTGATGTAGCAGCATGACACTATGACTAGACTTATGTTACAAAATATCAATATTCTTGAAATATATGACCTGCATTTGTTAGGTCTTACAAGACTTTCAAAGAATCAGTGAACAATATGTATAGCCTACAAGGCTGCAATATACAAAATGTGAAGATTCATACTGTAAAAGCAAACAAAAAAAATTGCAAGAGCACAAAATATATTAATAAAAATGTTTAAATACACACGATAATGTCACCAAATAATGTCACCAAATGGGACCATATCCCACGCTCGTTAACTTGCTATCCAACAAATACCAAAATGCACGAAAAAAAAAATCTAATTTTGCCAAAATGAGGCTCAGACTTGTATAAGCATGGGAACAAGATGATTAAACCGCCATGGCTGCAAGAGAGGCTGCAAGAGAACTTAAAAGGTTCTCGCACTCGCCATCCCTTGGTTCTCAAAAATAAATAAATAGATAGATAACTGAGGGTTGTTGGACTTTGAAATAATATAATTGAAATCATCGGCTGAGAGAGGCGGCAACCACCCTCCGAAACCCTCGTTCCTCTCTCGCCTCATTCTCCAAGTCATAAAACAGATCATGAATTTTGCTCCGGTATAATGTATTTACAGCACGGGTACTTAGAAGAGTTTTCGAGCTCAAGCTTTGTATAGGAAGCTCATTTAGGCTCGTCGAGCCTCATTAGTTTTAAGTTTTTACCTCTTTTTGGACTTCTATGTATTCATTTCACCCCGCATAGCCAAGCTCAAACCGAGCTTTGGCTCGTAAGGTACTACACGAGCTCGAGCCTAGGCTCGTTTAAGATTGTTTCTCAAAGTCTATAAAAATGATCAAAAGCGTATATAAATGAGACTCAGATCTGAAAGCAACGGAACAGAGGAGGACAAATTGGCCATGGCTGCAAATATATCTATTGGTTGCAATGTAAGAGAAGGCATTACCTTCCGGATTGATTGACCTGCCAAGATGCCGATTAACTCAAACATTGCTCATCCAATCCACTCGAACATATAGAAAGAAATTGATCATCTTATGTGTCTGATGGACTTATGCTGCAAAATATCTGTGAAACCTATGACCTGCAAAATATTGGTGAACAATATGCATACCCTAAATAAACTCAGTGAAGGATTCAGACAATACATACCCCCCCCACCCCCCCACCCCCCCCCACACACACACAAAACAAAATTTGCAAGAACATAAATAAATAAACAAATAAAATGTTTAAAAAAGACACAAAGTATTGTCACCACAATGGTAACAAATTGCTCGCTATCCAACAAAGAAAAATCAAAATGCATGCAGTGGATTAGACCGCCATGGCTGCAAAAGACGTTGCAGGTGGAGAGGAACTCGCACTCGCCATCCTCCAATTATGCCACGCCAAGCTGCGGAGAATCTCAAATCTTGTCCTGATTTTGACTCGGATCATCACAGCCTCGTGTTGAATGGAATGGGTTGGAATTGGATTTGGATTTGGGAAATGTAAATGCACACATACATATGTGTATATATGTGAAAATATGAAAATATGATGGTTTTATAGATGAAAATATGTCATACATACATACATGCATATTCTCTCTCTCTCTTTGTATACACACATACATATGTATATATATGTGCCGGAGGGTTGTTGGAAGTTAATGGAAATCATCGGCGGAGAGAGGCGGGAACCACGCTCACAAACCCTTATTCGCTCCGCTCTTGCTTCATTATCCGAGTCACGAAACAGATGTCCCCAGCAAATAATTACTTGTACAGACCGCAAAATGAAGTTACAGATCAACAATATCTATGGGTGTAAACGAGCCGAGCCAAAGCCGCTCGGATCAATAAAAAGCATGAAACAAAATCTCATTTAGTTATCGAGCCAGAGCTCCAGCCTCGTATGGGAAGCTCGTTTAGGCTCTTCGAGCCTTGTGTATTTAAGTATTTAACTCTTTTGGACTTCTATGTATTCATATCACACCGCACAGCCGAGCACAAACCGAACTTTGGCTCGTTTAAGGTACTACACAAACAACTTACATAGCAATAACAACAGGCTGCAAATGAGGCCCATATCTATCTATCGGTTGCAATGTAACATAATAATACATTACCATCCGGATTGCCCCGCCAAGACGCGGTATAATCTCAAACTTTGTTCCGATCCACTCTGACAGACAGATTAAAGCTGATCATCATCACAGCCTCTTACATTAAAAGGTAAGCAGTTTTAAACCTTGAGTGGATTTGTAAATGGTGAACTCTCATTGATTGATTTAGCCCGGTTTCGACCCGTTTAGGTTATAACTTTAAGCAAACTGATCCAACATAACAAATTAAATTAGGGGTTGTTGAAAATATGAACAGAATCACCGGCCATCAATTTTGACTAAATAAATAAAGTCAAAATCAAACCTTCAGAGGAGGGCAACCACCCCTATTATGTATACATATCTATGCAGTCGATATCGTCGATATATCACCAATACTAAAATTACTGATATCCCACCGATATCTCACCGTGATAACCGGTATCTCAGATATCGATCCTTGACCGATTACCGACATTTTTCCGCCTTAACTGCTTAGATACATATGCATACATATGTATTAGCCGTTCAAAAATAAATAAATAAATAACTGAGGGTTGTTGGACCTTGAAAGACGATAATTGAAATCATCGGCTGAAACTGAAAGAGGCGGCAGCCACCCTCATAAACCCTTGTTCCTCTCTCACCTCATTCTCCGAGTCGTAAACAAAACCTGGTTGAGAATTATTACTTTTAACCTGAACAAAAACCGGTTTGGAAACTAGTTTGAGAAAACCCAGTTCGGACCCAATCCGACCCGACCCAACCCAACCCAAACCATGGGGCTGTAATTAATTTAAGCCAAATGATGTTGACCACGTGTGACAGAACCCGAACCTTTTTGGGCCAACAACACAATTTCACCGAACCCGAACACTGAAACAGGGGATTGTATGTGAGGCTCAGATATGTTAACAAAGCAACAATGAAGGATAAATGGGCCATGGCTGCAATCGGTTGCAATGTAACAGAATAATACATTACCATCCGAATTGATTGCCCTGCCAAGATACGCCAATTATCTCAAACTCTGCTCCAATCCACTCGGACAGACTCAAGTTAATCGTCACAGCCTCTTAAAATCAACTATATTATATATAATACTAGCTTAGAAACCGTGCATGAAATTGACATAACTAAAGGACGAATCTGTAACTAACTCGATTCATATCAGCAAAGTGATGCAACATAATAAATTATGTTCAATCATCACAGCCTCGTGTTTTGGTTTAGAGGTGCACAAATCAGGTTGTTACATATCAGCAGTCAAAAATAAATAAATGAATAAATAACTGAGGGTTGTTGGACTTTCAAATAAGATAACTGAAATCATCAGCGGAGAGAGGGGGCAACCACCCTCAGAAAACCTTATTCATTCCTCTCTCGCCTCATTCTCCGAGTCGTGAAACAGATGTCCACAGCAAATAATCACTTATTTGTACGGACATCAAAATAAAGTAAGTTACTGATGAACAATAACAAAATGAGGCTCAGATTTGTTTTAGCATGGGAACAAGAGGACTAAACCTGCAACAGAGGTTGCAAGTGGAGAATCCGAGAGGATCTCGCACTCGCCATCCTCCGATTCTGCCAATCCAAGCTACGGAGAATCTCGAATCTTGGCCCAATTTTGACTCGGATCACGTTCAATCATCACAGCCTGCGTTGAGGTTTGGGTTTCCATATATCAGTATCAGACTCTCTCTGTATATATATATATATAGGATTGAGATAACGTGAGAACCATTTTGGAATTATTTAAGAACTTTTAGAACCATTTTGGACCAAAAAGAAAAAAGAAAAAAAACCAAAAATTTCAAGCCTGAGGTTGAAAAACAAACTCACGAGCCAGGCTCGAGCTTGAGAAAAAGAGTACAAAACCCATCACTAGAAGTTCCGTATTTGTCTCATTTGCTAGTTCCAAAATTCCCTGATCTGCCCAATGACTTTCCTATCCCGTCTGAGATAACATGAGTTATGACTTATGATGTTGTCTCCTGTACTTATAATCGAAGCATGCTGTTACGTATGATGATATATTTTATGTGTCTGATGGACTTATGCTGCAAAATATCAATATCTTGGAAACATATGACCTGCAAAATATTGGTGAACGATATGCATAATCTAAATAAACTCAAAGTGAAGATTCCGACAATAAAAACAAAAACAAAAAACATTTGCATATAAATACATAAACAAATAAAATGTTTAAAAAACACACAAAATATTGTCACCACATAATTGGTAACAAACTGCTGGTTATTCAACCAAAAAAATCAAAAAACATGCTACTAATATAAAATAATATATAGATATTGACAAAATGAGGCTCAGATCTATTTTCGTATCGGTACAAGAGGATTAGACCGCCATGACTGCAACAGAGGTTGCAAGTGGAGAGGATCTCGCACTCGCCATCCACTAATTATGCCAAGCCAAGCTGCGGAGAATCTCAAATGTTGCCCCGATTATGACTCGGATCATGTTCAAATCATCACAGCCTCATGCCGAATGGAATGGAGTTGGAATTGGATTTGGATTTGGATCTGGGAAATGTAATTGCATGAATTGATGGTTTCATAGATGAATGAATCTCTGTCATACGTACGTACATACATACATACTCTCTGTCTCACTCTGTATACACACACACATACATATGTATATATATGTAACTGAGGGTGGTTGTAAGATAATCGAAATCACCGGCGGCGAGAGGTGGCAACCACCCTCAGAAACCATTATTCGTTCCTCTCTCGCCTCATTCTCCAAGTCAAGAAACAGATGTCCACAGAAAATAACCACTTACTTGAATGGACCTCAAAATAAAGTAAGTTACAGCTCAACAGTGACAAAATCTAGGGGTGTAAACGAGCCGAACCGCTCGAATCAATAAAACGCACAAAACAAAATCCCGTTTAGTTATCGATTGATTGCCCTACCACCGCCACCGTCACCACCACCATCATCATCATCATCATCATCACCATCATCATCACAGCCTCTTACATACAAAAAATCAATTTTGACTAAATAAATAAAGTCAAAATCAAATTTAAATTCCAATAGAGAAACATGGTGGGTAAATGAGATGCTCTCATTGATTGATTTAGCCCGTTTTCGACCCGTATAGGTTATAATTTTAAGCAAACTGATCCAACATAACAAATTAAATTAGAGGTTGTTGAAATTATGAACAGGATCACCGGCCATCGATTTTGACTAAATAAATAAAGTCAAAATCAAACCTTCAGAGGAGGGCAAGCACCCCTAAAAACCATGTCCTCTTGCCTCATCTATGCTCACCCTTAATATGTATAAGCATATTTATTAGCAGTTCAAAAATAATTAAATAACTGGGGGTTGTTGGACTTTGAAAGATGATAATTGAAATCATCGGCTGAGAGAGGTGGCAACCACCCTCAGAAACCTTTCGTCCTCTCTCACCTCATTCTCCGAGTCGTAAGACCGGTTCGGAAACTAGTTTGAGAAAACCCAGTTAGGACCCGACCCAACCCAAACCATAGGGCTTTAATCAATTTAAGCCAAAACGATGTCGACCGCGTTTGACAGAACCTGAACCGGTTTGAGACAAGAACCCGATTTGGCACCTCTAAACCAAAACCGAGCAGGAAGCCATTTCACCGAACCCGAACACTTAAACAGGGGATCGTATGTGAGGCTCAGATCTGTAAACAGGATAAATGGGTCATGGCTGGAATCGGTTGCGACATAACAAAATACATTGCCATCCGGATTGATTGCCCTGCCAAGATACGCCCATTATCTCAAACTTTGCTCAAATTGACTCAGACAGACTCTTAAAATCAACTATATTATATTATCCTAGCTTAAAAACAGTGCATGAAATTGACAATTGGCATAATTAAAGGACGAATCTGTAAGTAACTCGATTCATATCAGCAAAGTGATGCAACATAACAAATTAGGGATTGTTGAAATCTAAACAGAATCATCGGCCAATTTTGACTATAAAAATAAAGTCAAATTTGAAGAGAGTAGGGCAACCACCCGTAAAAACCTTCTCCGATGGCCTCATCTCTTTCGATTTGACTAATAAAATTCAAATCTTGACAAGATGAGGCTCAGATTTGTTTTACCATAGGAACAAGAGGATTAGACCGCCATGGCTGCAATAGAGGTTGCAAGAGGAGAACCTGAAAGGATCTCGCACTCGCCATCCTCCGATTCTGCCACGTAGAATCTCAAATCTTGCCCCGGTTTTGGCTCGGATCATGTTCACAGCCTCGTGTTGAGCGGTATGGGTTGGAATTGGGAAATGTGAACGCATCAAACCAGAGAGCTTTTAAACGGTTTCGTTTATATCTATCTATTTAAGATATGTATATGCGTATATGTAACGGAGGGTTGTTGGAATATCGAAAAAACCAGTGGAAGTCATCGGCGTGCAACCACCCTCAGAAACCCTTGCTCTCGCCTCATTCTCCGAGTCAACAAACAGATGTCCACAGCAAATAATCACTTACTTGAATGGACCTCAAAATAAAGCAAGTTACAGCTCAACAGTGACAAAATCTAGGGGTGTAAACGAGCCAAACCGCTCGAATCAATAAAAAGCACAAAACAAAATCCCGTTTAGTTATCGATTGATTGCCCTACCGCCACCACCGCCATCGCTTTCGTCTCGTGTTTTGGTTTAGAGGTGCACAAAATCGGGTTGTTACATGTAACACCCCAACTCGGAACAGGCTGACGTGTCACTTTTACATTTACAGATATCAAATAAAGCCACAATCTAAAATACAATAAATTAAAGCATCCTAAGTCATATTATTAAACCAAGATGAATTAACTTTTAAAATCTTGAACTTCATTACTCTCTCATCACTAACTCCCCCGATTTTCTGGATTACATGTAAACAAATAGGAAAAACACAACAAAGAAAAATACGGCTGAGCCAAAAATTGCCCAGTAACGGAAGAACAATAGTATAGGTAAGAACAGACGAAGGAAAACTAAGTCTAAAACTTTGATTCAAACTCGAAACCAACTTTTTACTGACAAAAATACTAAACATAGACTGACGCATAATCCGATACTTGGTCGGAACAAACTCAAACGCATACAGAAACATATCAGAACATATACACACATCAAACCACATGACTACACATATCAAGAACTCAAAAGTCACGTGAAAAGGAAACACCCATGAGCCTAAACAGAACAGACTGGTACACAGCTAGCTAGTCCGTACACCTATGAGACGGTGAGCCTGGCGTACACCCATTATTCCATCTCCACACAACAAACGCAAACTCAGAGCTAAGATCGATCTATACGCCTCTAGGGGCCAAAGTGCTACACGAGCACAAGCTAGAGACGCTGTGAACTTTTATTACACATTGTCACGATAAGTGCATGCCGTTGACGCCCATACGACATTTCAAACATGCTCGGGTGACAGAGTACAAAAACTAATGTCATATAAAATATGAAACAAAACGCTACTAATGGGACATGCAAATATGAGTACAAAATAAGTAACATATTGCATGTTACAGAAATAAATATAAAACATAACAAATAAACCGAACTCAAACATGTAAAGTGCATGATTAATTGTTAAAAGAATTAATCATTGTCATCTGCCTATGTAGTAAATATACATACAGGGACTTTTAGTTTCTAAAATAAAATTCTAAAACAACTAAACCTTTACTTATTTGATGATATAAAAGAGTGGGCAAAATAACTTTCAAATGATTATTAAAAGACCCACCAACTCTTTATTTGGTTTATCATTTTTATGCACATCCTAACTTCGTTGACAGTTGCAAACAACAGATTTTAAACAATTAATATTAGTCGTTATATTTAAAAACAAAACACATGGGTCGGAGATTTGGACTAGGACTTGGCTGCATGAATTAGTCATAAAAAAAATGAGTCTGCAACTAAAGGATTTGTGGTTTAGTTCGTATTTTATGACCCTCAATCTAAGCTTATCGCTTCCGTTATCCTAATTTGAGACCCAAAACAAACGAACAGAAATTTATTGTTTATATATCATTATTGTAAAATTTCCAAATAATTTCTTTATTTTTTTCCTCGTAACAAATCAACGAACCCATCCTCATACTAGAACACGTAAAAAGAAAACATATACAGACCAGAACCGAAGGATCAGAATTGTTACCTCACTGGTCGAATAATAATTAAAAGAGAACACGGATGGTGAGAAACGGCGACGGTACGCGTCGGCTGTACGTAGTGATTGTGACAGACGGCAGCGGCGATAGACACGGTGACAGATCGGCTTTCCGACGAGTTACAGGGAAGTGGCGGCGTCGGGGAATAACTGTGGTGATGGTGTTCGAACGGTGACAGCGGCAGCGGTTTAAGTCGGAAAAGAATGGTGGTGTGGTGCGATGGTGGTAACGAAAAACATAGGCAGTGCACAAACAAGAGCTGGTAGGGTTCGTGAGGTGATATGTGAGCCTTTAGATATATATATATATATATAATCCGAATAACCGATCTTGATAAAGTTTCGCCGGAAAGATCGTAAAGGAAGGAGATGAAGTGGTTTTTGAAAATTAAATTTTTATATATGGCTAAACTGGTCCTCCTACTTTGTTTCCTTATTAATTAAATATTTTACACGCTGAACCCTCAAGTTTAGTTTTAGTTTATTTAAACTTGTACTAAAAAGAAAACTATTTGTATTATTATAGAGACAAATCGTGTTAGCCGACACTATTCTTCAGTCAGTTTTACGTATACGTTAATATCTAACATATTGATTCAATATTTAATGTTTTGGTTATTTGAGATTCGTATGTTACAATTCTTCCTCCCTAAATAAAATTTCGTCCTTGAAATTTCTAGTTATCCATGCACAATCAAACTTTGACGTAACGGATAAGAAACATAACTTCAAGCAGTAATGATACCGAACAAAACTTAAATGGTAAACTAAAATATTTAACTGAGAATACTTAATCATATTACTGAAATGAAACCGAAAAATTTTCTCTAAATACATATAACTAGGTGGATCACAAAAAAATGTCAAACGAAGACATCTAAATGAATCCTATAACTAGTAACCGAGACAAAACAGATAACTGAAACGGGTGGCTATAAGTAGAACTTAAAAACGGTAACAAATTTGATCCTTCATAAATTTAAAAACTCAAAACATATCAAATTCAAAAACCACATTTTATAAGTTTACATACTTTTTTTTTACTCATATACGAATAAATAAATAGATAAATTAATAAACACATAACACTAGCACAATAAAGTGAAAAATCTTATGACGAGGTCATATCGGACAGAGTATTAGAGGAACAAAATCTGCACAAAAGAATTTTAGTAGCACACATGCGTACCTGTAAATTCACGATTACGTTCGCGACCATAATCGTCAATTTACCTTACGACCGTGTCCTAACAAGCCTTCCATTATGCATTTTAAAAACATGGCCTGGCTTATAACAAAGAGTAATGTGATGACAAGATAATTAAGAAATGATGTTTATTCAAATGCATAATTATTGCGGAAAACGTCGAGAGGCGTGCGTGGTAGTAAAGTCTGAATTGAGCGTAGAGGGTACGTAAGTCAAAGTCGTGATCCCTTTAGTTGTGTAGCGTTGTCTTCGAAAGTCCTTTCCATATTCGTATAATGTAAGCAGGAACAATTAACTAACGGAGGGTTGTTGGACTTTGAAATAAGATAACTGAATCACCGGCAGTGAGAGGCGGCAACCACCCTCAGAAACCCTTACTCGTTCCTCTCCCGCCTCATTCTGCGAGTCATGAAACAGATGTCCCCAAGCAAATAATCACTTACTTGTACAGACCTCAAAATAAAGTAAGTTGCATATCAACAATAACAAAATCTAGGGATGTAAACGAGCCGAGCCAAGCCAGTCAGATCAAACAAACGCTCGAAACAAAATCTCATTTGGTTATCCAGCCTTGTATGGGAAGCTCGTTTAAGGTAGTACACAAATTGTGAAAAAAAACATTGATTAAATGATGGAGGCTCAGATGTATCTGTGTGTAAACAATGGAACAAACAAGGATAAATCGGCCATGGCTGCAAATGTATATATCAATCGGTTGCAATGTAACATAACATACATAATACATTACCATCCGGATTTGATTAATTAATTGCCCTGCCAAGATACCGATAATCTCAAACTTTGCTCTCCGATCCACTCGGAACATATAGAAAGAAAGAAATTGATCATCATCATCATCATCATCATCATCATCACAGCCTCTTTAGTAATAATAAGTTAAAAACATACGCAGTTTTAAAAGAGTGGGAGGATGCTTAAAGGACGAAAATTGCTATTCTGTCTGTTCATATTCATATTCATATTCATATCAGCTGCAAACTGATTGAACATAAAAAATTAAATTAGGGGTTGTTGAAAGAAATACAAACAGAATCATCGGCCATGAAGAGAGATTTTGACTTAATAAATAAATAAAGTCAAAATCAAACTTTGGTTTATAGATCGGAGGGCAACTACCCCTAAGAGCATTCTCATCCCACCCCTATCTCTAAATTAAAAATTACACTAAAACTCACTATATTTTCTCTCTCCATTTCAATTAAATAATACTTTTTATACCTTTTATCATTACCTTTTCTTTTTCCTTCACTCACAACCACTTTCAAAATATATTAAAAAATTATAAGGGGTAAACAGTAACTTTTCAAATATACAGAAAAATCACTACTTTCTCTAAAATATAAAAGCTCTTTACTCACAACACCCTAAATCACTCACTAAATTATAAAAACACCCCTCACATAAAAAGAGGGGTGGGATGAGAGTGCTCTAACAACCACCTCCTCTAATATTATAGCCTCATCTTTTTAGTCCGAGTGGAATAATTTGTTTACACTATTACAATTGCAAACCCTTATTTCTGGATTCGTACCATTTGTAGGGGCTGGCGTTAGAGTTAACGACTTGGGTACTTGTTTTGTTTTAAGACAACAACACAAGACTTAGTTAATAAAAAAAGTGTTAAATGTATTATGAATAACTATTGATATGGTTATCAACACCTAAAATAGACTGGCTTATTCTTCAATCTTCTCCATCCCTATATAATATCTTGTTGTATCTTATTGTATCATACACATATTAATGAAATCCCTCTACCTTTCTCCATGCATGTCTATCTCTTATTGTTTGGCTATTAGGCTTGTTTTACAACACGTTATCAGCACGACTTGATTTTGGAGTTGGATCGTATCATCATCAAGTAAGCCAATCTTGTATTATCATTGTTCTTTATTCTCTAAAACAAAAACAATATTATAATTCATGCAATCCTAGGTTGAGTTGGAGATTTGTTTTGTTTTTCTCCAAAATCTCTCAAAACTATCCCTCTTGTAATTCATACAATCTTAGAGTTAAATCGAGACTTATCATCAAGTAAGCCAATCTTGTATTATCATTGTTCTTTATTCTCTAAAACAAAAACAATATTATAATTCATGCAATCCTAGGTTGAGTTGGAGATTTGTTTTGTTTTTCTCCAAAATCTCTCAAAACTATCCCTCTTGTAATTCATACAATCTTAGAGTTAAATCGAGACTTATATTTATTTTTTCAATATGATTATAAATCATGTATTTTTAAGAAATCAAACTGTTTAATCTATTCAAGAAATTAAACTGTTTAATCTATTTTTAACTTTTGAAGAACAAATTCTCAAAAAATAACATCAATCTTTGAAAATAAATTCCTTCCGGAATAAAAACACATATCAAATAAAAAAGTTTGTAATAAATGCATTTGTCCCTATGGTATTTTTATTCAACTCGAAGCCAATTAGAAGTTTATTTTTTATAGTTTATCATGATATATGTCTTATATGAATTAAAACTAGTGGGTAACTAATAATTTGTTGCATCACGTTATGAACTGATATTTTAGTTTACCAGAATTATAATTGTTGGAAATATATATATGACCAACATATTTGCTGGACGCAAATTTGTTTACAATTTAGTTTTTTTTCCTTTGCTTCTTTTATCAATTCACACTGTTAGGATAAATTTTGGTTTGCTTTAGTTCATGTATCTTATAAATATTATATTATTATAATTTTAATTAAGAGAGAATATAATTATGATATTCAATAGAAACAATCGTAATTTTGTATACTAGTTTTTTTATTTAGCATATAAATCTTAAGCCAAATAATATATTACGCGAAGTTTATTTAAGTAAGTTAAAAAGATATTCATGCTTTAATATGATTCTGAATATCAACCAAATTAAATTCCCCGACAAAAATTAATAAAGAATATTGTGTTATATATATAATGTTATATTATACTATAAAGAATGTTATGTGATACACGAATATAAATTTTGTAATTTAGATTGTTTGTGACTACCGTGTGTATTTAAATTCCTTCCTCGGTAGCCATATCTGTCGCATTTAAAGTATCTCTAATTTTATATGTTTCAATGTTATTAAACTAAATTCGTTAGTTTAACCAAGAGTCTATAAGATGTTTAGCAAGTAATGGTAAATATCAATTATTGATGTTAGATTTGAATAAATTAAAATCGAAGTCATTCCTTTTAGTATTTGGTAAATGCAAACTGTGTTGAATTTTGAGATGACTAGATATATGCTCGTTTGTTCACATTTCTTTTCATTGTTTAATTTTGAGATGACTTTTGACCTTAATATACAAGTCTTTTGTTGATATAATAATTGTAATTACCATACTTGTTTATACATAAGTTTTGTTATAACTGGTATGATAATATGTTATAACGTGATGTATTGTTTAATTTAATTTTATGCATACTTTGCCTTCTCTATGTTATCATAGAAAGCATTGAGTCAAAGAACTAAACCAAAGGTATGGTTTATTTATCATTGTTATGAGAAAGGTATAATATGCTTTAACGTATAAAGCAACATACTCCTTAAATCTCATTACTTGTCTATAAAAGTGGTCATAAGATTATAGACTCATAAGTATTGCATGACTCAAACGTATAATTACTTTTCAAACGGTGTTATGTGAGGAGAAGATTATATATGAGGAAAAATTAAATAAGACAACTTTTATTTGTCACGTCTTAAATATGCTCTTCAAGTAGAATTATTATTATATGAATGAAGATTTAAATGGACTTCATACATACATGATCAAGGAAATAATGAAAACCATGAAATTGGTTTGGCTATACTATATTATATGAATAGAATGTGGTTGTATACTGATCATTGTGATCATGGAATACTTGAGAAAATTGTAATGATGGTCATGCTAATAGTGAGATCGACCACCATGAGCTTAATTATATTGATGCTAATAATGAGATCGACCACCACAAGTGGCAAAGGAATCAATTATATATGAGAACAAAAATGTGGAAAAACAAAAGTAAAATCACATCACTTGAAATGATAATACAAGGTTCTCTCATATTTAACTATTTGTATTAAAGAAACATAATACATATATGATCATAAACTTGAAGTTTATGGATCATGATTATCTAATGGCATGACCGGTTAGACCACACCGAGTCAATGATGTGAAATTTATTGAAGAACCAAAAGATTATTCTTAATAGTTATACATGTAATATTGCTCTCATGGAGAATTATTTATTTACCAACTAAAGAAGAGTGTGAATCCCTAAATGTTATGGAATGAGAAAAGAATACACATATCCTAACATGATACCATTTAGTGTTTTAAAATCGATGCATCGTCTAAATGACTATCAAGTTCGCAACTTCAAGTTTGCGTGTTTTATGACTTAGCTAATAAGATAGCAAGAATATGTTCCATATTGACATATTTATTTTTGGTTATAATCATGAATTCAATTCCCAAGTTATTAATAATTATTGAAAAATTGTTGAACTTCATATAGATTATGTTCAAACATAAATTGCTTTTGTTTAGACAATCATTGAACGTCTGCAATTGATTTCAGAGCAAATGATCATGAGAGCAAAGGTTCATGTTTTATTTGGGTATTTTTCATTTTATATGCATTCACATCCAGCCAACAAGTTATGATACTTCCTCCCCATTGTAATTGGTTTTTGGTCAGTAACCAAGTAGCTCTCATATAATATTTCGTGTGTGTTATATATTGAAATTAATCCACCACAAGACACAAAGATGAGACTATAAAGGAAGTTGGGAATTTATGTCGGTATTATATATTATCTATTATTAAAGAGTTAGAGTCATTAATGAGATATTTGTTTATGGCTCATTAGTTTTCACTTTAGTGAAGCAACATTCCCAACATTAGGGGAGATATAAAGCAGTTGAAAAGCGAAATTAGTATGAATGAATTATCATTGATCCTCAAATTAAAGTACATGAAGAACTTTTTTAAAGGATTCACTGAAAAATTGGTGAATCAATTACCAGACCCGTTCATTAACCTATGTAGAGTGACTAAGCCACATAGATCAACTGCTTATGCTCCAATTAAAATAAGTGTCCTGGAAGGACGACCATACATTGGTAATGTGTAAGTCTAGGGCACTCCTGAAGCGTGGTAGACTAGTCGATTCCAAGAATCCTCGAAAATTGGAGCAAGTAATGAAGATAGTCAAGTCGAGGTACAACAATAAGGTCTCTTGAAGAGATATTGGACATGATGGTTCAAGAAGAACCTCAGGTGCCTGAAAACAAAGAAGTAAATTGTATTTTATCATGTCTACAAGATATATGGAATCGAAATAAAGTCGACGTCGTTATAATTTTGTATATAAGATAGCGCTTGAAAATAATGAGGATCATGATTTAAGATCTGCCTATGAAAATGATTGGCCAAATTGGAAAAAGACGCAAATAGGGTAGAGTTGAATTCTCTAAATAACGCGAAAGTTTTTTGGACCAACAATCCGTACAACTAAAGTTGTAAAATGTGTTAGATATAAATGGATCTTTTATGTGAGTTATGAAAATTCAATTCAGTGATATAAGGCAAAATTTTGGTGGAACAAGGATTTTGCAAAGATCCATGATTGATTTTGAGGAGACACATTCTCCAATGGTGGAAGCAATGACTTTCTGATACCTAAATAGTCTGGTAATACGAAGAGAGACTTGATATGCGTCTAATAAATATTGTGATTCAGTTGATACTGAAAGTTTACAAGAAAGTATCTGAAGGATTTGAATTATCAAATCATGTAAAGAAAGTTCTTGAGAACACAATGACTGTTGTGTATAGAGTCATATTTGAATACGTTACAATTATTGAATATGTTGAACATAAACGGAAATCTTGAAGAGTTTCCTAAGGTAGTTGAATATTTGAAAGGTTAATTGATACATCTAAGAATGCAATTCTTCTGCACTAATAAACATACATAGAAGAAATTGTACCTAATGATTATCGTGTCTTAATAAACAAAGAATGGTACAATATGGGTTTTGATATATGATATATAAATTGATGTGTCAAACGAGCAAGTTCATGTAGCAAAACTCATGAGGAGTGAATGCACATCAATAATTGATTAAGATGGAAAGAATTTTGTGATGGATTGAAAATGCCTAAGCATCGGGATGAAAGCATCAATAAATGTTCTACAAGGTTAAGAAATTGCATATGGACTAAATACTCGGATTCAACATGGTACGTACAAATCAAGAGATATTTTGATAAAGAGGGAGATAAGTTGGATATAGTAAGTCATACTTTTATCAAAATTTTACTTTTAAAAGTTCATATAATCACAGTTTACAGTGATGATGCATACATCATCGAGAGAAGCTGTAGAACTTTTAGAAGGAGAATTTTTGAAACACCTTGACATGATGTGATTATTGCTCGACCTAGAGTTCGAGTATATGTGCAATTATATGTTTATCAATCCATCAAAGCGAATTTAAAAGATGTTGAGACATTTTACCAAAGACAAGTTTCATTCTTTAAGTACATTAAAGGATGTCTAACAATGCACTATAATATTATTTCCTACTTGAATACGAAATATTTTGAGTTCGGAAATACCACAATAAAATGCGTAAGTGCATTATATCGTATTGCTAGCTATATATGATTATTATTTTCTTTATTTATATTTATCGGCATGTGTACAGCAAGGATACATCAGAATGAGTTAAACATATATTTCAGGTATGAAAGGTATGTGCTTATGTTTTACTTACCCGTCAAAGCAAGTTTGGTTAGTCTTGTGGATGCAGAGAAACACAACAGGGCCATGGATACAATTAATATTTTTACTAGATGAAGCAATAAAAGTTTTCACATGAAGGTCATACAACATTGTTCAACTAAAGGATTCGAATGTCAAGGGGCGAAGATGTAAATGATTGATTACAAAAGTTTTGGGAAACTTTTACAGAAGATCGATATTTATCATTTAAAACGGATATATAAATCAGGGGGAGACAATACGCGCAACACTCTTTTTCCCTTAGCTATGATTTTGTCCCACTGGGTTTTCCTAGCAAGGTTTTTAATGAGGCAGCATCTCCGAGCGTATGAAATTGATAACCAAGGGGGAGTATTATGAATAATTATTGATATGGTTATCAACACCTAAAATAGACTGGCTTATTCTCCAAGCTTCTCCATCCCTATATAATATCTTGTTGTATCTTATTGTATTATACACATATTAATGAAATCCCTCTACCTTTCTCCACGCATGTCCATCTCTTATTGTTTGGCTATTAGGCTTGTTTTACAACAATATGTGATTTTTTAAAATAATTGAAATTAGCAGGCTAGACTGTAGTTAAAAAAAGTCATATTATGGGTGGCAAAACCAACCTAAATGAGTCAGGATGGATTAAAATAATTTTTCAAGAAGGTCAAGATGAGTTGGAATATTACTTTTGATTATGAGTTAGAATGGTGAGTTAGAATACACTAAAACAAGCTCCATCATATTTTATTTCACAACAAAACCCACGAAACCGAACAAAAACCGAAAACATTGAAAATAAAAAGTAACCAAAAACATCGAAACCGACCAAAACGAAAGAAAAAATCAAAATCGAACCCAAAAAACTGAACCTGAACCGAGACAAAACTGGTTTTTTTAATGAACGAGAACGACAGGGGAAGTTTTTTTAGTTGTTTTACTTTTTTCGTTTTTGATATGTATTTTAAGTTATTATTTTTTATTAATTTTTTGATTTTTTTGGAGGGGTTTTTAAAACCCTTTGTATTTTAACATTTACTTAGGTTAAGATTGATTTAGGTGCTGTTTGCTTTTGAAGACAAAAACTGTCTGCAATCTGATTTCATGTCTGCAACTGAAGATGTGGTTTGAAGGTCTGCAATATGAAAATATAATACTGTTTGTTTTATAAACTGGGTATCGTCTACATAAGCTGAAAATTAGTTACCTATCATACATATCACAGTAGATAGAAGTCATTTAACGTCTGTAGACTAGTAAAATAATTGGTGGTGGGCGGTGGACGGTGGGTGGTGGTAGTGGACGATATTTGTGGGCGACGGGTGGGTGGTGGTGGTGATGGATGGTGGTGGTGGGTGGTGGTACTGGACGGTGGGTGGTGGCGGTGATGGACGGTGGTGGTGGCGGACGATGGGTGGTGGCGGTGATGGACGGTGGTGGTGGCAGACGGTGGGTGGTGGTGGGGGACGGTGGGTGGTGGTGGGTGGTGGCGGTGGCGGACGGTGGGTGGTGGTGGCGGCGCACGATGGGTGGTGGTGGTGTTGGACATTGGGTGTTGGTAGGATGTTAAGAAGTGTGAAGATGTGTGAAGAAGTTAAACAATAGCTTCTTTTTTAAGACCATAAAAGCAGTTTGCAGATCTTATTTATAAAAAAAAAAACAAACAGTGTTCAGAAGCTTATGTCTGTGTGCCCGCAGACATAAGCCTCCTGCAGATGTTTTAAGCAAAAACAAACACCACCTTACTTAACCCATCTTGACTCATACCCATCCTAACCCTCTATTTTAAAAATCCATCCTGACCCAAACCCATTCTGACTATCACCCAATCCAACCCAACCCATTCATTTTGCCACCTTCAAGTCGTATTCATGTTTGATACTTATGTTAAGTGTGTCGTTTCTAACATGTTAACAAAACATAAATTGCCAACCTCCAATATTTGGTTTACAAGGATTTGGTCTCTGCCATTAGTGTGATATCTAAATGAAAACTACTTTTGGTCTTTAATAAAACAAAAACTTTAATCAACTCGGTGTAGCCGTGGAGAATTATTGCTTTGATTGACAGTGGAGCCACCGCAGAGGAGCTGCGGCGGTGCGGTGCGGCGCGACAGTGGAGCAACGACGGTGGAGTTCGCGGTGGTGGAGGTCGGGGAGGAGAAGAAGGGGAGATGGTAGGGGAGGAGATGAAGGAGAGGAGAAGGTAGAATGAAAGGAGACTAGGGTTTGGAATAAGATGCAGAAGATGTGAAAAGAGGTTGGTCCATGTTTTCAGGGATAAGAGGACGCGAAGACATTTTTTAATGAAATGTCTTCAGAAAAACAAACAGTCTTCAAGCTTAAAGATCTGCTTGGCGCAGACATAAGAGGCTAAGAAGATCTTCTGGCAAAAAACAAACACCATCTAAGTGTCTTTGAACTCAAAAAGGAATTAAATATATTAAACTTTGGTATTGACTTATGGAACTTCGGGAGAAACAAATTAATATTCGACTTCAAAACTTAACTTATCTTCTCTTGCATCCAAGGAAGCTGATTTTAACTCCAAATTGTATTTTTCATCTTTAAGGGCTTTAGACTCCTCTTCAAGGTTTAATCTTGAAGCTTGGAGCTCTTTTTCAAGACGACTTATTTCTTGAGTCCTGCTTAAAATGTAATCCTCACGTTGATTTAACAAAGCTTGACCATCTAGCACAAATTTTTTCTGATGTTATAGCCTTATCTTTTTAGTCCGAGTGGAATATGCTTACACTATTACAAATTTTTGGATTCATACCATCAGAGTATTATTCTACGGATCCTTTGTATCATCTCTATAATTACTCTAAAAAATATTACATTTCTCCCTTCTGTTTAATTAAATAATATTCCTTTTATACTTTAATCATTACAGTTTTCTATATCCACCCTATAATTTACAAAAAATCACCACCTTTTCTCTAAATTTACAAAAAATCACTACCTTTTCTCTCCCCACCCTATAATTTACACTCACAACCACTCAAAACCCCACCATATAATTTAAAAACTACCCTCACAAAATTTTAGGGAACCGGATGAGAATGCTCTTAGAGAGTTAACTAGTCCTTTGAATATTTAGATGTTCCGGTTAGCTTGTTTAAGACAAGACACTATGACAAGACTTGTTAATAAAAAAAGTGTGATATGTGATTTTTTTTCTTTTGTTTTTTTTCAATAATTGAAATTAGTAGGCTACACTCCATCATGTTCCCTTACTGATACATGTAACTTAAAATAGTCTTTTAGTGATGAAATATAAAGTAGTTAAATAAATTATATTAGGGGTGGCAAAACCAATCTAAATGGGTTGTTTTTAATCAACATAGATAACTTTTAAAATTGAAACGAGTCAGGATAGATTAAAATTTTTTTTCAAGGATGTCAAGATTGGTTGGAATAATACTTATGACTTTTGATTATGGGTTAGAATGGGTTTGTTTGTGGGTTAGAATGAACTAAAACAAGCTCATCCTATTTTATTTCAAAACAAAACCCACGAAACCGAAAAAATAACAACCGAACAAAATTGTAAGATATTTATAGTGCAACAACATATACACTCAACTATTTGATATATGTTTTTGTTAATCAATTTTCTTTCTCTTCACAAATCGAACTTTTCTTGTTATGAGGATTTAATCATTCGACAATTTGTAAGTAGTGTGTGCAGTATCCCCCATTGTTTGTGTTTGAGGTTCCTGACCTACTAAAACTACATGATGCTCTAAGAATGAATGAGGTAAAAAAGGTCATACAAGCGCTGATTTTTATGGCTTGTTGGTGCATACGTGTTTCTTGTAATTGAGTATTTGTATTTTCTAACCCAGGGACTTGCTACTTTAGTATGCTTTCTCTAATGAAAAAACTAATCTATTCATGATTGAAGTAAAACTAAATAAATAAATAAAGTAAAATAAAATTTAAAAAACCCAAATCTCATTGAATTTTTAGTTGGATTAACTGGCTCCTCTAAGGTTCATTGTTTTATATGAAAAACGCTCTAAAAAGATCTTATTATCACCTAATCTAATGTAGCTTGTTGAGGAATTAATGTATAATTATTATTGTGTAATATAAATTGTGTTATATTAAAAAAACTTAATTATAAATACATATTATAAGAAAAGTTAAATAATAAATAACAAATTAGCCAAATTCGACAACAAGCTCAGGCTCCGCTCTGTGAATCATAGGTATAAGCTTCATTTGGGCCCATATGACAAGCCAATAGGCTGCCAGCCGTAGGAACTACAAGCTTTGTAATTTTGGAGACATATTGAAATACTTTTTAAAAAGAACTATTGTTATTTAATCAAAATAACAAATCATGTGAGCTTAGGATCCTACCAAAAAATTTATGAGTAAATTTAACAAGATAGGATTTAACTAAAAGAATCACATCTAATGATCATAAAAGGCAGGCAAGTGTTGATTCAAGAGTCACGCCGTGAGTTTTAATTAAATAACAGAGATTATATATTCAATTAACTCATATAAATGAGAGGTTGACCTAACAAGCCTTTGGTTTCCTACCAAGCAATCAACAAACCTTAATTTTTTGTTAAATCTACTTCAAATAAACTGATATCTACATATATGAAACCAATCAATTCATAGGTTTGTCAGCAAATAAACTGATATCTACATATATGAAACCAATCAATCTATCTCAACACCTGTCCTTTGTCATATCATTGTTGATCATCGCACTCACGTCAAATGGCAAGCGGAATTATCTTTGTAGAAGTAGCAAACCTTCTTGAGATAGATTTTCAAGATCTTCCTTAGCCTAAATTACCTTATTTACATGAGATTCCCAAACCAGAAATGCCAGACTTGTTTGAGATTCCTAGGCCCAAACTGCCAGACTTGGCGGAGATTTCAAAACCAAAACCACCTCATTTGCCCTCCGTAGAAGTCCCAGATTATCTTATTAGCCAGTTTCAAGATATCCTAACAAACTTTATTAATAAATAAATACAAGACTAACTTTAGGCTAAGTTATAAATTACAAAACTCCACATTATGGGATAATAATATGAGAATCTAACCAGGCGACGAGAGAAGTAAACATTCATTAGTAACAAAATCCAATGGACCAAAATCTATAAGCATGCAAAGGGGTGTCATACGTAAGAATATGCCATAAAATACTAACAAAGTGCACCATATTAAAAAAACAAACAGTAACAGCATTTTAGCATTTGATAGTCTGAAAATGATGTTCCTACTAATGAAGAGCCTTTTGAGGCTGTACCATTGAGGCAATTCATGCCTAGTACTGATGATTTGATTGATGGCATTCCTACTGATGCTGTTTCCATTTCTAAAAGACAAAAGACTACTACTATGGGCACAAAGAAAGGGAAAGCATAACTTGAAAAATTGTTGAAAAAGAAAAATGATGTTCCCTAACAAGATGAACCTCAAATAAGTGCTCTTGATGACATAAGTGAAGAAATTTGTGATGATGTTGAGAATGAGCTGAGGTTGAATCCACAAGATACTATTCTCCTCAAATCCGTTTCAATGAAGAACATATCAGAAATATTGAGAAGAGAATGGAAAAAAAGGGTGATCCAAGGATTCAAGCCCTTAGAGATTTTGGAATGCAATTTGATGAAATAAAGAATCTGAGTGATGAAGATCTAGATTTCTTTATAAGAAATAAGAACGGACTTGAAAAGAAAAGGGGAGAAGATGAAGAAAGAACAAAAGCAAAAGAACAAGAGAAGAAAGTTGCTAAGCTAAAAATGCAAGAGAAAAAGAAAAATCTTTTGATAAGGATCTTGACAAGCTTTATGAAGCTATAATGGAAAGAAATAAAGAAGAGGCTAAACTTAAAAAAATAGAAAGAGAAAAAGCAGCTAAAGAAGAAGCCGAGGAAAGAGAAAAGGAGTTAAAGAATATGGTGGAAAGAAATGATTCCTTGTCAACATTGGCTACCCATATGAAACTGTGAAGTTAATGCCAAAGAAAGAAGTTGAGACATAGCTTCAAAAGCTAACAAGAAAAATAAATGAAGAAGATAGAGTTGTGGCTAAGCAACACAAAGAGACGTTAAAGAAAATATCAACTGAGAAACCTTCCTCATCAAGACCTTTTGAACCTAAGAAGAAGAGAGAAGATAAGAAAAAGAAGGAGAGGGACGAGCCTGTCTTTTCTGATGACATGGTAAATCTATTGACAAGATTATTAAAAGGCAAAGGGGTTGATGTAGTTGAGATTGGTAAACTCTCTAGAAGTCAAATGAAGATGATCTTTGATAATGAGACCAAGAAGTACAATGAAGATTTGAAAGAGATTAAGTTAACCCCTTCAAGAAACACAAATTCTTCTTCTAAACAAGTTAAAAATAAGAAAGAAAAGAGAATAAGTGAAGGAATCTATTAAGGAAAGGCAAGAAGAGGAAAAGATACCCTTCGCTCACAACCATGATGAAGAGATAATGAGAATGATAAACCATTTGGTTGGAAGAGCTAGAACTTATGACAGACTTATAAAGATTTCAAAAGAAGAAATTAAAAAAGTCTTATGAAATGGACCTTTAATCAGAAAGGAAGCAAAGAAGATAATGGCCAAAACATACAGTACTCCTGGGGAGATTCAAGAACATATTGATCAAGCAAGACAAAGATCCGGCTTTGTAAGCAGACTAGCTAGTCCCTCATTATTTCAACCATCAACATCAAGATCGCTTGTTCCTACTACCAGAGATTCAATTAGAATAGAACTAAGTCCTGAAACATATGAAGACTTACCTAAAGACTTGTTCTATGATTCTAAGAATGGTGAGTTAAAAATGATAATGAAATGTGGGAGGGTGAGGACTGTGAAATACAAGAATGATCGATTTTCTGTTGAGCGACTCTCTAAACTTGCCAAATTGACATTATATGATTATCAACAAAGAAACATATTGGCAAGGGCTCAACAGAATGATTTGTCTAAATATCTAAAAGAACAGTAAAGAAAGGGTTTCCCTTTATTCAAGAGGAAGAGAAGATTGGAGCCTACTGAAGCTGAAAAGAAAAGAAGATATGAAAAGGCTCGTTAGCTAAGGCTATCCAAGATTCCTTCAAGCAAACCAAAATGGAACATTAATGAATCTGTTAGTATGAAAAGAGAGATGATGAAACTAAAGGTAGAAGTACAGAAGAATGGAAGAATCACTGACCTAAGATACGAAGAATATTCAAGACGCTTCCTTCTTATGAACTCCACTTGATAACTTTTGGGAGTAATAATATATGATTATGAGCTGCAGTACTTGCACATTGCTGACTTATGGGACATTGCTGAGTGGGACTTACCTGAAGATCACTAGTTTTGCACTGAGCTCAGCGTGTTTCAACAAAAAGCAGCTGCAGCTAGAAATGATAAGATTGATAAAATGAATGAAGAATCTAAAAGAAGGATTGCAAGAAACAGACCTTGAAGACTATCCTTTTAGTTTCTTGTAATTTTTATTTTTTGATGTATTTTTCTGTCTTTCTTTTTGATATGTAATGCTCATGAGGTTGAATTAAACTTGTAATAATTCCTTTTATGTAATGCAATTTACAGTTTTCAAGGACTTGATGTGTATTTTGATAAGTGTAAGTAATCCATGTATGTTTTGGTGCATCTAAGTTTGTTCCAATATAGGGGGAGATTGTTGTGTCTAAAGGAAAGATTGGAATCTTCTCTCACTCCCTAGAATTGCCTAAGTATGGAATTTGAGCAAGCTCAAGCACTCCGAGAAAGGTTTTCACTTCCTTGAGCAAGATATCCTATCCGATAAGGATAATCTTCAAGCATTAGAGAGAAGATAATGAGAAACCTTGTTGTTTCCGATCACGTTTAGGGATTCCACACCTTCACGTTGATTCTAGATATCGATCTACGTCTTGTTCACGACACGAACACGTTCCTATAAGTGGTATCAGAACTTTGATGCTCGATATCGGAAGAAAAAACAAGACACGCTCATTTCACATCAAGATTCGATTTATTTCTCAGCTTGTTAAAAGTTCGTTTCGGGCTCGTTAAATTCAAATCATGTCCAAAAGTTGAGAGATTGTTCGTTTTTGTTTATAGATCAAATCTGGAAAGTTTCGTTGGTTTTTCCTTAAACGTCAAAAACCATAAAAAAAACGCGAAAAATTGGCCTGTTCCAGAATCAGATTCCGATTGCACCAAAATGTTTTTTTTTAAGTAGGGAACATTTCTGGAAAAGTTCGTGTGATTTCGAGCTCGTTTGATAGGTTAAACTTCGAAAACGTTCACTTTTGTTTCGCTGGTTGACCAGACTTATGCGTTGACTAGACTTATGCGCTGGACTTACACGTTGACCAGACTTATACGCTGGACTTATGCGTTGATCAAGCTTACAAGACTTACGCGTTCATCAAACTTATGCGCTAGACTTTTGCGTTGACCAGACTTATATGCTGGACTTATGTGTTGACCAAGCTTACAAGACTTACACGTTGATCAGACTTATGCACTGAACTTACGCGTTCACCAGACTTATGCGTTAACCAGACTTATGCAACGAGATCACAAAATTTTGAAAATTTTCAAAATGGAATTTTCAAGTTTGTTTAACATTGAAGCTACACCGACAAGAAACAAAATGAAAGTTTTGAAGAAGAATTTGATGATTTTGATATGATAAATGGAGAATCATTTGATCATTTTATCAAGAGATTTACAAGCTTGTTAGCGAAATGAAACATATCAGGACTGAGAGACGAGAGTTTGAATATTGATAGGTTGTCCGATATACTTGTTGAAACTTCACCTGAAGATTTGGGTATAATCATTTTGTCAATATAATCAGACCCCAACTTACAATAGTCTCAATCTCTCCCGATTCATCGAGAATCTAACGATGCATGAAGTAATTGAAAATTTTGAGAAGGTTGTGAAGGTTGATAATGAGATTGAAGTTCAAAATGATCATTCTGAAAAGTTTGAAATGATTGATCAACTTGAAATGACTATAAAATCTAAAGAACTATCACTGCTAGAATTTGAGAACACTCACTACAAGAAATTAGGGTGTTTACCCACACATAATTTACCTACACATGTTTGTCTGTGTGTGGGTAATGGTTGATAATTTTTTTCATAATAATTAACACTTAATATGTGTTAGTAATATGTTTTAGCCACACTTGTCGTTGGTAGGAAAGTTTCCCCCAAAAATGAGGATTAATTGTATATTTAAATTACCTACACATGTAACGAATTTTTGTTATTGGTAGGTAAATTATCTATATATTTGTAAAAAACCAATATAGGTGTGGGTAGTTGATTATGTTTACCAACACATAGTTTTCGTAAAAAAATATGTAGATAAATTAAGCAAACAAATTTTTATTTTATTTTTTAAAAATGACGTGGAATAATAAACAACTACACATACATAAAAATGTAAAACATGTGTAGATAATGGATTTATGTAAATTAAATAAATTATTTATTAAAATGCCATGAAAAAATAAATATTTAAGCGTATTTAAAATTGTGTAATATGCGCAGATATTGCATACACACGCTATAAGAAAAATGACCATCAAAGACTAAATTATAGGGGACTTAAGTTGCGCTAAGCGGTATTCTGACTTATATGTGGGTTTTCTCTGGAGGGTAGAATGGAGATGGTCGGATGGGTTGGTGAGTGATTTGAATTGGTCGTTAAAAATAATTATTGTTTAGTTACGATTAGTTATGGTTATTATTAATTAATTAGGATAAATGACAGTCAACTGAGTCATTTGATGATCAACTATGGTTGGCAGATGGTTCGAGTTTGGTTTAGTAATTATATCGGATACTGCCTATACAAAATCCGAGCTTAAGATTCAATAATATATTTTAATTCTTCAAGTTATTGTATATCTTATATGTTTATGTGTTTAGTATTTCGTGTTAAGCTTGATAGAAATAATTTTTGGTAATCCTTGTTTTTATTATTACTTTTTATTAAGTTTATTATGCCATCCTTTTTATTACTTAATTTTTCATTTGTAAAGAAAACAGCATTTAGGATATAGATAATATTTTTTTATAAATTTTTTTTATGTATATGAAGTATGGACATCATTTATACTATGGTTGGAAATTACAGCCCAAGTTACATAAATCAACCCATTAAAATATAAATTTATTATACTAGTTATATATATTCAAACCCTTTCTTGTTGCGTTGTTTTGAAGCAAGCCACCACACCAAACCCTAAACCCTATGATGAAACAAATCTGCAGAAACACATATTTCTCCAATGGTCATTGAACTTCCATTGCACCACCAATCACCAAAATCAGTGGCGATTGCTACCCATCGCTGTATCTATCGTACCGGCAATAAGCATCACCCAGAGATGGATGGTAAGCGTCAACTTCCTCACTAGATTCACGAAGATGAGGCAGAACAGACGCATTTCTCACTGGATTCACATGAGGACCGATTGTTCAAAAATAGGTTAATTGAATTTTTTAATTTAAGTTTTTTCAATTTTAAATAGGTTTCAGTTAACTGGTTATTTGGGGGTTTTCAGGTACAATGCGAAATGCAGGCACCGGTGCATAACCAAGCTTGGATTTTGAGGTAGTTTTGAAGATGTTGGGATTTATCACATTCGTCTGAGCTGATGTTGCCTTTGTGTACCTTTTAAAATTGATGATATACTTGTTTCATGTTTCCATGTGTAGGTGTTGATAGAAAAGGGATACATAATGGCTAGGGTGACTTATGGATGGCTATTGGCTATGGAAATTTGAGAGACAAAATATGTTGTTTGTTACGATAGGTGTTGGTACATAAATGTCAGTAGTTCATAGTCTAGCGTTCGTAATCGAGTCTGTAATATTGTTTTTGTAATTGTTTGTTTAGAAGCGAAGTTGTTGACAAGTTCGCTTAGGCGAACTTGTTAACCAAGCGAAGTTGTTGACAAGTTCGCCTAGGCGAACTTGTTCAACGAGCGAAGTTATGGACAACTTCGCCTGAGGCGAAGTTGTCGTGTATATAAATATAAGCTACGGCTTATGTTTAAAGTTAGTTCTTTGGTTCGGTAGTTTGTTGGTTGATCAATTTAGGTTGTTCGAGTGTTTGTGAGTTCAGTGAACGTGTCAGAGTCTGTAATAGACGTGCTTCGGGTTATCAATATAACGTGTTTCGGTTTCGTGTGTTTGTGTTTTGTGTTTCTATACCCGTAACGATATACGCAGGGATTCCGCACCTGAGTGTATTGGGATATCTCGTGTACGATCCATCCAGGAACCTACAATTGGTATCAGAGCCATCGGCTCGATTGTGTGGTTCGGGATATTCACGCGGGTGTAGAATTCGTCCCATTTCGACGTTTCGCGGGACGAGTTTCTGGTGTGTTTGTTCATTCTAGCCTCCTACCAGTGTGTTTAAGCCTTTAAACCGTCGAAAACCTCGTTAAAATCCGAGTTTCAGATCTGCAGAAAGTTCAAGTTCATCAGGCGAAGTTGCTGTTCATCAGGCGAAGTTGCCGTCGAGATAAGTAGGGTTTCAGCGAAGATATAAGGAGAAGCGAAGTTATCCACAACTTCGCCTACCTCCTCAAGTTCGCCTGACCCAGCGAAGTTCTTCTTAAGTTCGCCTAAGATCAACGAAGTTCTCCTTAAGTTCGCCTACTTCCTAAGTTCGCTCACACCAAGCGAAGTTATTCTCAACTTCGCCCAGTCACGCGAATTTAGTAAAGATCCAGCGAAGTTATCACTTAAGCGAAGTTATCCTTAACTTCGCCTACAGTGCTGTTAAGGGGAAATTTTCTTAACTTCGCCTATATAAGATTTTTCGGGTTTCTTAGTCTTCAAGAAGAATGTTATCAATCAACATCTCAGACATAGTCAAAATGGAAGTTGAAGCGGGGTCGGCTACTAAGGCCCCAAAGTTGATGAAAGTAACCGACTTTGTGGCGTGGAAGGATAGGTTCATTCAGTATATTAAATACCAGGATGCAAAGATGTGGGTGTGCATCCAGGATGGATATATTCCACCGTCAATGGAACACGAAGGTCGGGATGTGGTAAAGAAGTACAGCCAGATGGAGGAAGAAGAGAAAAAGATGTATGAGGCCGAGAGCAAGGCCCATGCTGCAATTACTATGGCTCTTCCTCAAGAGATTCTCCATACATTCAGGAAGTACACTTCTGCACGAGAGCTTTGGGATGCTCTTGAGAATAGATTCGAAGGGAACGCTGGTATTCGTGCCTCGAAGATTAAGCTATTAAAGACCCAGTTCTCTGTCTTCAAGTATTTGAAGAACGAATCGCTCGATGATATTATCACTCGATATTATCATCTAATGACGGAGCTGAACAACTATTCTATTGCTTACAGAGAGGAGGAAATAGTTGAGAAACTTCTCGATGCTCTCCCACCGAAGTGGGAAATGTACACTGTTCTAATGAGGGAAGACAAAGACTTTCCTAATTATGACTTGGAGACAGCAGTAAACAAGCTCAGAACCTTTGAGCTTAATATGGTTCGTAAAGAGACGCCAATGGATCAGGTTCAAGACCCTGGTATGTATGGTGCCAAAGTTAACTCAGGCTCAAGTTCGAAGCCTGAATCTGCTGCTTACTACTCCAAAGGAGAGTCAGGTTCTAACTCTTCTCATGAAGGGAATATGTCAGTAAACATGAACGGTGATGTTTGCTTTGTTGCTGGAGGATCAAGTGCTTCAAAACCTCAAGCATCCAAGAGTAGTTTCTCTCCCAGTGCTTCAAGCAATAACTACTCTAAGATGCCAATGAGTGTCAAATCTGCTGAAGAGCAGTTTGCACTCTATGCTTCGTTTATTGCTTCATATGAAAACTATATTCAAGGAAAGGTTGTTGATCCAGCGATGCTGGATGAAGACTATGATCAAATAGATGCTGATGATATGGAAGAGATGGATTTACAATGGCAGATGGCTATGATAGTAAGGAGAGTGAAGAGGTTTATGAGGAAGACGGGGAGAAAGTTTGTTGGTGGCAGGCCAGGGTTCGACAAGTCTAAAGTGAGGTGCTATAATTGTCAACAAAATGGGCACTTTGCTAAAGACTGCAGAATCGAGAGAGTTGAACGTGGTCAAGGCCGGTCTGCACAGCACACTGAGGTTAATAAAGAAATCAATGCCATGATGTCCAGAGAAGCAGGTGAATACAACTGGAACCTGCATTCGAATGAAACTGGTGAGCAGGCAAACATGGCTAAGGTAGAGAATGAAGAATGTGAGAAGATTACTGGAGAAGAGAAAGCTACTGGAAAAGAAGCAGCTTTCATGGCAGATAACAAGGATCAACTCTCCGAGGTAAGTACTAAGCCTATTTGTAATAAATGTGAGCAATTGTCTGAGCAACTTGCTACCATAACTGATCAGTATGTTCGTTTAGATGCTGAATTTAAAACTCTTAAAGAAGATCACCATTTTATGAAAGCAAGAGAAAACAGTTATAAAGTTAAAATAAAAGCATGTGAAAAAGACGTTAAAAGCTTAAAAACAAAACTTGCTGAGAAAATCGAAGTAATTGATCTAAGTTATGAGGTTTTAGAAGAAAAAACTAAACTTATTGCTGATCGAGAAAAGCAGATTGCTGACCACCAGGTGAAAGTGGTGGAACTGAACCGCAAACTTGAGCAGTTCAGAAATTCCTCAGCTATTCTTGATCATCTCGTTAGTGATCAAGGTACCTCTGCGAAGAGGGGAGGAATTGGTTATCACGAGGTTCCACCACCTTTTAACCACAATTATACTTATAATCCTAGTGTTCAGAAATCTGTTGATTTAAAAGTTCCTCAGACAGCTCCAATCAAGGTTACAAGTAAAGAACCAAGTGTTAGTAGTGGCGAAATGAGTTCGCCTGTTTCAAGTGTGAAAGTCTCTATTTCAAGTCCAGTCTCACCTGATTCGGGTAAATCATCCGAGTCGGGTAAGACAAAAGAGAATGTAGTGTTACCCACTAGTGGAGAAAAAGTTAAATCAACTAAAATGAGTACTCCACTCAACCCATATGTCCCACCTTATGTGAGAC
The DNA here is from genome assembly GCF_021521415.1 of Bidens hawaiensis. NCBI lineage: Eukaryota > Viridiplantae > Streptophyta > Magnoliopsida > Asterales > Asteraceae > Bidens > Bidens hawaiensis. The sequence goes on along the minus strand of NW_027498730.1, from coordinate 55,575 downwards.
GTACGGTTGGTAATACTGCCTCCACATCTAAAACATCTGCTGAAAAGAAAGCTGAACATAGGTGTTGTTTTAGATGTAATCAAACAGGGCACCTTGTTGCTGATTGCCCTCTGAAGCAACGCATCAGAGAGGTGAGGCCCTCGAAAACTGAGACTAAGGTTTTTGGTAATCGTTTAAATGTTCAAAATGAAAACCATTCAAATTTGAGAGATAATACAGGTTTTCAAAGAAACACATCTCGTTTTTACACTACTAATAACCAAACCAAATGCTATAATTCTTTTGAGTCTCTTAATGTGCGTCGTTTTGGTTGGCCTCACTATCAGTCTCCAAGGAGGTATCCTGTTAGGACTTGTGGAAATTTTTCTAATGCTAACTTTGGTCAGCCAAGGTGTGTGAGTTCTGTTGAGAAGGTTAATCGACCCAAGACCAAGAGGTCTTGGGTCCCCAAATTTTAATAATCTATTTTATTTGTGCAGGAACAGTTGAACAGGGCTTCCAATAATCTTTGGGTTGTGGACAGCGGCTGTTCCCGGCACGTGACTGGTAACAAGAATTTGTTACAAGATTTAAAACCTGTTCAAGGAGCGAGAGTCAGTTTTGCTGGTGAGAGTGGAGGCAAAATAACAGGAAGGGGTACGGTATCTAACGGGAAGATGACGTTAGAAAATATGAACTTTGTTGAAGAGCTGAAGCTCAATCCCGAGTAACCATGTTTTTTTGTGTTTATTTACCTCGGTTTGATGGACATATCCTCAGATATGTTTTGGTCCTCGTTTCTACTTGTAGAGAATGAGGGTCGCCATTAACCAGATGACTGAAAGTGACTGGGGCGGTTATGATGTGTTTTCTTTCTGTCGCTGAAAATTAGTCGTTCATACTTAGTTCGAAGGACACATACATGTATGTGGTCGGTCCAGTTGATCCATTGGATCTTCAGGATTGCCGTTTACCTGAAGACTTTGACGTGATCGGGGCGATTGAAGTCAAAATTTTTTTAGGGAAATGAAATTACTTTTCAAGTCTACTACTTCGTATGAAGTACCTTTGCTATGTTTAACAGATAATTGATCCAACCTTGGAAAATGATATATATACTGATTGTGTGTGCTTAACTAGTGAAGTTATTAGGCTTAAAAGGCTTTAGAACAGTCATTGTAATTCATGGTAACTTTTTATGGTGCGTAAAAGTGTATGTGATACTAACTTAAACTACTCGATTGTACGTGGAAACTCCTTAAGAGTTTTGAATGTCTTCATACATATCTTTCCGAATGATAGGCAGAAAAGCGACTACCCAGTCATACACGAGCCCGTGAGTGTTCTGATTCCCGTGAAGAAAGCATTTCAAGACACTGTAGTGATCCAGATTCGGGACTTGCAGTTGTTTATTACTCTGAAGTCTATAAGTATGTTTGTTGAAAAAAAAAAAATTAGTACTTATGAGTTATTGTAACATTCGAGAGTTTAAGATATCGAGACTTCTCAATCTTGGAGTAAGGAAGAAGAACGGGAATCAGATCAAGAATACTTACAAGTTAATCAGACACTATGGGTCGAAGTCAAATCGAGGTGACTTGGGGAAAGCCAAATACGCTTTGAGAATAGATAGGAGACATCAAAATCTCTGAGTTGCTGCCCACTTAAATTTTGAGGTTTAATCGAACCTAACTCGTATCACAGAAACGATGAAAACCACTTTAAGTTATACCTGCTTACAACCTGTCTCTATATGTCATAATACAGCTAAACACGGATCTATGTGACATTCACAAAATTAGTATGATTCCTGTTCGGATCTTTTCTAAAACGTGGTAGTCCCTGACTAGACTGAAATTTGATCCCTTATTCTTTACATTTTTTTTAAGTTTTTGTACTTAGATAGTTTTACGTTTTTTTTTTAACTGATTACTCCTGGTTGAGGTTGAGCATAAGAAAATTATAGATACCTTGAAGGAGTTCTTGGCATCTCAGGGGGAGATGAGCTGTAGAGGCGATGAGCTGAGGACGAAAAGAAGAAATGATCTAGACGATGATCCCAATGCACCGGAAGGTGCAGGTGGTGAGTTGCCAAGAACTACTATAGCTCTTGGGGCTTCCACAGCTGAGGGGGAGTCTGCGGCTGGTGATGATGTGGTTGCTGTTGGTGATGATGTGGATGTGGTTGAAGATGTTGAGATTGTTGATGATGTGATAGATCCGCCAAGTGATATTATTGAAAGGAACTCGACGTGATTGATATGTGTTTGATCAAGATGTATTGAAGAATCTGAAATGGTGGTATGTAGACTGCCAGACTGCTGAAGCCGTGATGGAAGACGAAGACGAACAAGAAAGTGCTGAGGGTTTATGATCCGATGCATCTTGTTAACTTATCGAAAGCTGATCTACAAGTATTGAATGAGAAGAAGATATTCTATATTCCTGCTTGGAAGGATGAAGCAAGGAAGTATCAGCGAGTAGTCACGGTGTGTGTTAGAGAAGGAGTGCACGCATGAAGAAACAGGATTACGAGACAAGCTTTGAAGATCAAGATATGAAGCTACTGCCAAGGGGGAGTCTGTTGGTACATAAATGTCAGTAGTTCATAGTCTAGCGTTCGTAATCGAGTCTGTAATATTGTTTTTGTAATTGTTTGTTTAGAAGCGAAGTTGTTGACAAGTTCGCTTAGGCGAACTTGTTAACCAAGCGAAGTTGTTGACAAGTTCGCCTAGGCGAACTTGTTCAACGAGCGAAGTTATGGACAACTTCGCCTGAGGCGAAGTTGTCGTGTATATAAATATAAGCTACGGCTTATGTTTAAAGTTAGTTCTTTGGTTCGGTAGTTTGTTGGTTGATCAATTTAGGTTGTTCGAGTGTTTGTGAGTTCAGTGAACGTGTCAGAGTCTGTAATAGACGTGCTTCGGGTTATCAATATAACGTGTTTCGGTTTCGTGTGTTTGTGTTTTGTGTTTCTATACCCGTAACGATATATGCAGGGATTCCGCACCTGAGTGTATCGGGATATCTCGTGTACGATCCGTCCAGGAACCTACAATAGGATAAAGGATATATGATTTTTTGTACTAGATAGTACTCTGAACTTATAAATTTATATGGTTTAATTGTTTTTTTCTCTATTTTCATTTTCATTTTCATTTTCATTGTGTAGGATACTTTATGTTAATTTTGTATTTGTAAATCGGCTATATCAGGTCTATATTTATTTTATTTTTACTCTGTTGCCGAGCTCAAGCCCAACAATCCAAAAAATGAGCCATACTTGAGAATTGTGAGGCTCATGTTCGGCTAATTTATAACCCTACCTACATATTCATGGTTAATGTTTACATATAAACAAATTTTTACCGACACATCAATATTTCTATCTACACATACTTATAAAAATACCTACACATCAACTACCTTTACCGACACAAAAAAATACTTTTATCCACACATATATTCATGACACGTGTTAACGACACTTTGTAGAAACATGCCATGTCATATGCCACGTCAGTTGCCATGCTGTCTACCACGTCAAGTGCCACTCAGTCAAATCAGTATAGTTATACCTACACATAATTATTAGTTGTAGCCACACATATACGTGTAGGTATAGCGTGATATATAGCTACTAATAACTGATGTGTGGCTAATGATCTATATCAACAGGTCTGAGGCAACACATCATAACACTTCATTTTTGTGTAGGTAAAGACATCTATAAACACATTATAGGTTTATACCAACACATACTATGTGTGGATAATGACCCAAATTTCTTGTAGTGACTCCAAAGTTCGATGATGACGGTGATTCAGAACATGATGAAAAATTGGTTTTGGAATCATTGTTTCAATCTATTGCTGATAATCTGAAGATGGAGTTCACTGTGATGAAAGTTGAAAATGATGCTGAGGAAGCTGTTGCTGAAGCTATGGGAAATGAACCAATCCTCAAACAAGTTAAAATAGAAAGTTCAGACATCCTGACTATGAAAGTCGAAGAGCTTTAAGTTAGTCGAGTTTCATTCTGAACCTTCTGCTCATTTTCATGTTAAAATAAAACCAGAGACTAATCATGAGTTGCTACACATTCATAACATAAAATCATGTGAAAAATGTGAGTTACTTCAGAAGAAATACTTAGAAAAAGATATGGAGAATAAAATGTTGAAAACTCACAATAACTCTTTACTAAATGAGCTAAAACGTATTAAGGAAGCTTATGCTAAGCTTCAATCATGTGAAAACGTGCCGGGGAAAAAATTGATCAATATGAGAAAACAATGTTGATGTTCAAACAAACTGTAAATAATAAACAGGTTGCCATAAACAATCATATTAACAAAAATACTACACTTAAACGAGAGCTACAAACGGTTAATGAAAAAATTGATTTGATGCTTAACAGTTACAAAGCAACATCTTTCGTCTTGGACAACAGTCTCCCCAAACCGACAGGTAAAGATGATGTAATTGGGGAAGTTGTTTATGGATATAATGATCATGGTTTGGGGTATAAGCAAGTTCCAACCCCAATTTCCCCTGAGCCTCTAAAATCTGAAACTAAATAAACTAGGCGTGATCGTCTTCAAAAACCTCCGGTTAGAAAGTTTGTTGACCGTAGAAGATGTTTTAATGTAACGAAGTAGAACATGTGTTCTTTGCGTGTCCTAATCGTTATAAGCACGATCATGGTAACCACCAAAAATTTGTTAATAAGGTTGAATTCGTACATGGTTCGACATCTGATAGCGAGAAAGAAATCCAGTCTCGAAATCACTCTAATAAGGATTTCTTTGTTCGAAAAGTCAAATGTAAACAAACTGAGAAACCTCCTTGTTATAAGAAGAGTCCCAAGTTTGCTTACAGTCTAAAATTAGATGTTGATACATCTAAAATCAACCAGGATAATATTAAAACAGAAAAACAAAAATTTCAAAATTCAAAATCTAAAAATACAAGCTCAAGTGTCAAATCAAATTCAAATTCAAATATCAAACCTAAATTTGTTGACATTGTTGATTTGAAATATTGTAATGTTAAACGGTTTGAGAATTTGAGATTTTACGTGAAAAGATCCAAATCAACGTTATATCATTGGATCATTAAGAAAAGGACTCAAATGTCAAATCCAAACAAGATTTTGTTGAGAAAGAGTCTTTTTCTAAAAGTTTAGATAACATTGCCATAGCTGTAAAATCCGAAACTTCTGAAAATTCAAATGTTTTAAATGTTAATTCTGAGTGTTCAGACAACAAGAATTCTGTTGTAACAAATTTGTCTGAAACTCCTGAAACTGTTGAGAATTTTGAAAATGTCATGAGGTCCAAGACCAAAGGGGTTTGGATTTCTCTGTTTCCTTAAAGTGTGTGTGCAGGGCCTCCCAAAATTCATAACATTTATCATTGGAGCATGGTTGTGCTAAACATTGTCAAATCAATGGAGGGCGGGGCAAACACAGGAAATCTGGAAAGATGGTGCTCATTACAGTTTGCTTTTCACGTCGATTTTGGATTGCTTAACTGTTTATTCTTGTTAATGAGGCTGCCATTGTGATTAACTAAAAGTGATCTAAAAATATATGTAGACCACATCAAATAGTCAAGTTTATTTTTGATAATGTTTTTGATTTTAGGGGGAGAAATTTTTAGAAAAATAAAAAACATTCAAAAATGTTAAAAAGTCAAAAACATTTTAAAAAATGTTGCTCCTCGAAAATGAGTTTTTGAAGCAAAAAGAGAAGATGATAGTACATTGGTCATCTGGTCTCAAATCCGGTAAGAAGTAAGCAAAAAGGCTGAGTGCTTAATAGTATTAGTGCATTGGTAGACCTTTAAACAAACAAGTATGAAGAAGTATGTGATATAAACCTAAATACAGTCGAATCTAGCGGATTAACATCTTGAAGTTTAGTTAATGTCTGCTTTAAGAAATGAAAAAGTTAAAAGATTGGTGTGTGTGCATGTGTTCATTTTGCAAAGAAATTCAACTTATTTTCTTATTTCATTTTGTAAAGAAATTCAACTTATTTTTTCTTTATTTTTATTCAAATCCTGGATCCTCTCCTACACGATAAGACTATCCGACCTGATTGTTATGATAATAATAATATTAATAATAATAATGATACAAAATTAAAGTAAAAATACAAATAAACATAAAAATAAAATTAAATAAACTCAAATTAAAGTTTAAATTAAAACAAAACAAAATCAATCAATCACCCCCAGTATTTCCCACAAATAGCCTAAGCTATCATAAGTAGGGTCTGGGGATGGTGGGATGCAGGCAAACCTTACCTCTATCTCTAAAGACAGAGAGGTAGATTCCGACGAGACCCCCAACTCCCAAAATAGATAAAAACACACACACACACACACACACACACACACATATATATATAGGGGAAGTATAGAATTAAAACCCGTTTGAGTTGTGAAAATCCTATGTAACATCGTTTTTTTTTTGTTTTTTTTGCACATGTAATATATGTTGTACCATTTAATACAAAACATCGAAATATCAAAAAAAAAAAATTGTTTTGCTATTTTTTAACATTTTTTTATTAATTTTTTTATATGTTTTAAGGAGAGAGAAAAAGTTATATTTATATTTACATTTTTTATTAACTTTAATTGTGGACCACATGATTCAAACTTTAATTAAAAACATGTGGTTGAGAATGAGTTTCTAGAGTTTTCACAACTAACGTGGGTTTTTATTATAAACTAACCATATATATATATATATATATATATATATATATATATATATATATATATATATATATATATTTATATAAAGACAGAATTACAAATTTTGTCCTTTAAATATAGCTGATTTACGGATCAGGTCCTTTAAAAAGTTTACTTTCAGGCGGTGTCCTTCATATGACAATGTGCCTCGTTTTTTGTCCTTTAACTTGACGACCATCCAAAAAACCCGTTAAGTTATGACTTGTGCCATGCATGTGAGGGCAAAAAAGTAATTTTTAACGTTTTATTGTTATTATTAAAATCAGAAATTACATAATATCATTTTTATGACCCACCATCATAATCCTTGTAACACCCCGGCTAAAGCGGAAATGCCTGAGTGTGACGTACAGATTGCTCAAACACACGTGACACTATTAGGTGACCATAATATCATTATTTCATTTAAATCATCATGTAACACAAGTTTATCAAATACAAGTTGAAACAATAAATAAATAAATGATAAGTTGTTTTTGAATATCCTATAGGCATGCTATGTGTCTTCTAACTTTCATCCTCGTATCTTTACACCTGTAACATATGTATAAAATAAAGTTAGCTATAAATAGCCGGTGAGTTTCCACAGTTTAAGTACGTACGTAAAAACCATACAATTCATGGACAAGTGATAAACGGCCAGTAAGTCATTTCCAGTTGGTAACAACCAACGTACTTGGGTAATCGCGCAAGTAAGGTCCTTTCCAATTGGTAACAACCAACGTACTTGGATAACGAGGCCCTTTTCCACTCGATAGAAATGGACCGGAGTGCAAAGGGGGGGGGGGGGGGGCGTATGATCATACTTAATGAGGCTTCCCAATCATGCAAGTAATACAAGTAGCACACAAGTCCATATACGAATTGTAGTTTGTAATAGAAGAAACAATGCTTGAATCTTTATAAGGATACATATGCTACCCCAAAACATTAAAACATTAAAAAGGGGTGGTGAAAAACTCACCTCGAATGCGAAGATAAATTTGTAATAAAAGCCGATAGCACAATAACGAAACCGAAGTGATCGAAAATGCATTTCAAGAATCCGAAATGTTTGAACTTCTCGAACTATAAATAAATAAAAATATTTAAAGACTAACTAAAGGAATTGATGAAACAATAATTTAGATAAAGGAATTTTAGTATATTTTTATTAGCTTTTTATGGAAAATTATAATATAATATTTCTATGTTTTAACGGTTCACTATTTTACTAAAATTTGACTAGCAATATAACATTAGTAAGAGGAGTATTTGCAAGACACGGGTTAAAGTTTATGGATTAAACTAATTTCTAACGGTTTAACGAATTTAAATAATTAAAGTTTATCGAAACTAATATTAACGAATTGAAGTTAATGGAAAAAGTTTTAACGGATTAACGAGAAGGGATTATAATATAATATTATGTAAATAATATTTCAAATAATAGTTTATTATTAATATGAAAAATTTTAATATTTACAAAACCCAGATTTCAACGATAGGTTTATCCCGAAAATGATTATGTTAGTGTATATAGAGTCTTAACTAAACGAAAGAAAAATATTATTTTTAACGGGTTTTACGAGAATCCAACGGATATAAAAAGGTTGGTTTTTGAAAGATAATTGATAAAATTTATTTATTATTAATTTATTTAACTTAAAAAGATTTTATTTGATTTTTAAATGATTTTTAATATGTTGATTTATTTGATTTATGAAATAGTTAACAAAAAAAAAGAACAAAAATCAAATCAAGGCAAGGCCCGGGTCTCCAAGATAAGAAGCTGAAGACATAACCAACTGGTATAGCATATGTTTTGTTTAAATACCAGAAACATAACTATATAAACTTACAACCTGAAGAAACGTGGATCGACTCACTGGTAGTCAATCAACTTTCCTTGGGTACTTCTGGTAATCTCGTGTAGTTTTGTTAACCTGCAAAACAGACACCGTAAGCTCGTCACTGAGAAGGGGGGGGGGGTTCCTCCTTGTGACCACCCTCCGGCGTGAGAATCAGACTAGGTTGTTCTTGAATATAGATGTATATTAAGAGAGTGCTAGTGCAGATATCAAGTATGTGATTATGATATGAGATGTTCGATGATATTCCATTCAGATGAGATAATACCATTTGGGGGTATTTATAGCAGAAGGTAGGTCTCCAAGAAGGTATGGCTGGCTGAATAGTATCCCTGTTCTACCAACAGTGGGTTAGGCACAAGCCATGCTGGTTGGTGGATAGGATGTGGCTGATCCTGACAAGGCCTGCTGTGCACTGTTCATACTGTTCCACCAACTGCGCACGTCCCACAGTGAGGGTTGGTGAGTAGGCAGCAACTGATAATGACAAGGCCTGCTGTGTACTATTCCTTTTCTGCCAGCTATGTCACTGTTTCACCAACTGCGCACGCCCCACAGTGAGGGTTGGTGAATAGGCAATGGCTAACAGTGACATACAGTACAAGAGCATGCTGCTCGCCATACTGTTGTCAATGAGCTGTCATATCTCTGATCAGATCATTTGGGCGGGAGTATTCCCCCTCCCGCCTTTGCGCGGGATTGTTCCCGTCTTTGCTCATTCCTTGAATAACTGAGCTAAGTGATGAGCGCCACGCGCAGATATGATATGCGTGAGCATATATGATGCGTGAGCATGTGATGCTTGAGCATGTGATATGCGCCGTGCGCATAGGTTTTGGCTTTGTGCCTTCATGACATCTTGACTTCAAGCCTCTCGTCTTGTGGGTTGACCCGCCCCGCTCGATGTTAAGGCGGGTACATACCTCTTCACAACCCAAGTTCATCTTCCTCCCCATGAAACCCTAGAATTCAATTCAACTAAACGGCTGCATGTTCGTTAAAATTAGATTAGGGCTTTTGATTGACGGCTACAAACGACCTTAATGTATATAATATTTACTTGTTAACGTAACGTTTTGACTGTGAACAGGGTTTGCCGGAAAACGGATTCTTGGACGTTCAATATCGCGAATTAGAGAGGATTTCAGTCTAATTGATGGTTATGAGCGAATTTAGATTATGCAGTATGATCTATTTATACTACTATTTGGAGCGTAAGCTCGTTAAGGGTGTTTAATCACTTTGTCTGAAAATCCGGCGGATATTAAGGGATTCGTTTGGCAGTTAAAGCGTAATTAAAAGGTTGATTAAAGTCGTAGTTGACGTCCAGGTTCGTAACACTAACTAATGGGGTCAAAGAACGAGATTTAAGGGATCAATTGGCATCACCGGCGCCGCGTTTCCGGCGGCCGGAGCACTGGCCGGAAAACCGAGATCAGAAGGGGGTGGGGGACAGGTTACGGGCTGGGTTAAATTGTCATTAAAATATTATAATTTAAATGATTTTGCACTTTGACCCTTGAAGTTTCTAGTTCTTTCAAATTAGAAATTAAACTATATTTATAAGTTAGACCTTGAATCTTGAAATATAATTAAAAGTGAAATGATAGTTATAAAACTTTGGATAATGTATATTATACTCGGATAGTTCGCAACTTGATTAAATAATAAGACTTTAAATAAAAACATTAATTTCAAAATTTCGTTAATCAATCAAATGGATAGGAAACGACGAACAATAATCGTAAATCATCGAAAATATAATATCAACGATTAATGATGACACGAATACGACGAAACGAGCCGGTTTAATGAAATATGAATACGTATACTAATAAAGATAACGAAATGACGATTGTCATATAGAATGCGTGCAACAAAAATTAATTAATAGCATTATATTTACACACACACACACACATATATATATATATACATACATGTACATACATATATTTATAAACAAAACCGAAAATTTAAAAATGGGTCGGGTTTTCGGGTTTGAAAAGTAAAGAATGTTACAATCATCTTCTAATAAAACCTTAAAATCCACCACCCACCTCCCCCTCCATTGCCACGAACCACCACCTCCGTTTTCCGGCCACCTGAACCACTACCGTCACATGAAATCGAGCACCTTCATTCTCTTTCCCTCTCTTTGAAAATTGACCACAACCACGAGCTTCCACCGCCGTTTTCTGGTGAGACACTTTTTTTTTCCATAACCTACTTTTTTTTCCGATGAGCCGCACAACCGTTTTTCCGGTGAAACCATCACCGCCACAATCGTCTCAACCCCCAACCGTTCAGATTTTAACACCATTTTCTTCTCCGATTTCAGATTTATAACACCACCCACATCACCTCACCTTCAGATTTACAACATTTAGGTCGGAAATTTTGGGGGGTCGGGTGTTTGGTTACGAGAGGGATTCAAATGGTGGTGGTGGCGGATTCAAAGATGGGGAAGATGGGGTTTTTGATGAAAGATGATTGTGGGGGTGGTGTTACATGTAGATGCTAGGGGTGTTCAAAACTATCCGAATCCGTATCCGAACTATCCGAAATTTCGGATATCCGAAAATTCGGATTCGGATTTGGATAGCATTTTTAGGATTTTTCGGATAGTTCGGATATCCGAAATATTAAATTTAATATATTTTTTTAATTTTAGTATATGCTTTATGGAACCCTAATTTCTATTTTCTAAACAAACATACATACGCCTTTTTCAATTTCACAATCTTTTTCCTTAGCCATTCACAAACCCTTTGATCCCTTCTGGTCTGAGGTCTCCTATCACCACCTCCGTTCGCCCCCCACACCACCTCCACTGCTGCAGTCACCACCCCCAGTACTATCCTCACCAGTCATCGCCTCCGACACTTCCCATCACCACTCACCGCCTTCGACAATATCCGCCACCAGTCCACCGCTCTTACTCTTTTGTCTACATTAAATCCACCATGACTCCACCTTGTATTTTGAGCAATTTGTTTTAGGTTGGTGGATTTGAAAACATATTGAGTTTATGTTGTTGGATTTATGACCTGTAAGTTTAATTTTATTAAAACAAGTTGGTTTTTTCTCTCCAGATTTTCTTTCGGATATCCAAAATTTCGGATTCGGATTCGGATAGTAAAATCCACTATCCGAAAGGTCCGGATATCCGAAACTTCGGATATCCGGTTTTGAACACCCCTAGTAGATGCAAGTGGTGGAAGCGGTGATGGTGTGATGGTGGCCGGTGGGAGCGGTGGTGAAGATGGCTGATGGGGTGGTGGTGGAGATGAAGACTTCAAAGTGGGGTTCACTTGTTTATTTATTTCAATTTCTTGTATTTTAATATTGATGGGGTTGAAATTACATATTTGCCCATCACAAGTTGTCACTTAGCTGAGGAATTGGATGTCAGGTAGTCTAAAGGACGAAAAACAAAGAAACATGTCATATAAAGGACAGCGCCTGAAAGTAAACTTTTTAAAGGACATGATTCATAAATTTGTTATATTTAAAGTACAAAATTTGTATTTCTATCTATAATAAACTACGACACTATGATGTTAGTCAGTTTAATTTAACATTTCATTATAGCTAAACTAAAAGCACAACCACGATAGAATTTAGTAGATAATAATAAGTAGAAAATAATAATTCCAATAGTAATAGCAATAAAGATAATAATACTAACAACAACAGCAATAATAATAACAATAATAATAATAATAATAATAAAGGTTATAACAAGAAATAGCCTCTCATTCTAGAGGTCTTTAACCTTAATTTTACGTCTCCAGGAACTCCTATCATCAACCATGCCCTTAGATAGGTGCAAGTCTAGCAAATCACACCTAATACTCTCATCCCATGTCAATTTGGGTCTACCTCTACCCCTCCTCCCCTCTAATATAAGACTTTCCACTGATCTAACGGGAGCCATTGTAAAAACGAAAAGTAAAACATAACTTGATAAAATATATACAACAAACATTTAAATTTTTTGAGAAAGATCAGAACCTGAATCACATTGGCCGTTAATGTCCTAGATCACACTTCTATTTCAACATTATTGTGCCGATAACCTAAAATCAATTGTAGATATATCTTGTCCATTTTAAACTTTGAAAAAGTATTTTGGTGTCGTAGTGATATGTGCACAGTAATTATGTGGTCCCCATTCAATCGGAAAAATTACAGGCTCCATCAAATCTCAGACTTATTTTGTTTTCATGTACCACCTCGACTTGACTTAAATCTGTCTTATCTGATCGCAATACGCTTATAGACACACCTTTTTCGCCTCTTGTTTTGTCTAGAAATATTAAAATAAAGCAGAAGTTTAGCACCATAACAATCAGGTCGGATAATACCATATTATCGCGCAGAGAAAGTCCAAGGCTTGAACAAAAAGAAAGAAAGAAAACAAAGCAAAAGATCCAGGGCCTTAACAATCAGATCGTGTATAACTACAAATATAAAAAGTCCAATGCTTGAATCAAAATAAAGAAAAAATAAATTGAAATTTCTTTTAAAAACCTAATATTTTTGCAATTCTTTTCTTTTCTTTTCTGACTTATAGTGCAGGCACACGACAAAATAAGACAACTGTGATCAGGTAAAGAGAGGCTTGGGTATGACATGTTATTTACATTTCTGCCTTCATGTATATGACTTTAAGTAGAGACATGCAACCGATTTATGAATGTATAACCACTAGCACACGCGGGTAATTTAGTTTATATCACGCTAACGCTTACTCATTTGTCAAGCCTATATACCCATTAAGCAATGATCTTATTGGATTTTAATATACTATTTTCATGTGCTGAGCATTAGGACCAATATCTTATCATTTCCAAAGGTCGGATAAGTTTCTCAAACTTTTTTATTCACTAACTCCTTTTAAACGGGAGAACCTTTTTTTTGAGACATTTTCTGATATTTTTAATAGGAAAATATACAATATTTTTGATTTACTAACTCATTTTTGTTTTCCTTAAAATTAAATATAAAAAATTCTGGTGGGTGATATTAACTCATTTTCTTCCCATAAATTTATGACATATTTGAAAATATTTATAAATTTATATAGAAAAAGATAGATAGTTAAGTTTAATCAAAATTTATCATGCCAAGCGATTTGATAAGATATTTGAATCGGGCATGATCAAAAGCTTTTGTGAAAAGGTCTGCAAAGTTGTAATATGAGAAGACTTGTTCAATATTGACAAGTTTTCTGTCATATAAATCACGAATGAAATGCATATGAATGTTAACACGTATTGTCTTTGAGTATTGGACCGGCTTTTTGACAATAGATACCGCGACATCGTTATCACACTTGATTAGGGTGTTAAAGGAATTCAAACCGTAATTCAGCAATTGATGTTAGATCCAAATCACTTGTGAACAGCAGTTGGAGGCGGAAATGTGTTCAGCTTCAGCAGTCAAGGTGGATGTTGTGACTTTCTCCATACATTGCCAAGTGATTAAGTGATCACCCAAGAATTGGCGTCCTCCTGTAGTTGACTTTCAATCTAATTTGCATCCCGAATAATCACTGTCTGCGTAAGCATGCAGTACCAAAGGAGAATCTTTTGGATACCAAAATGAGGCTTTTCCTTGAGATACGAGATGATACGCTTGGCAACGGTTAAGTGCGAATCCTTTGGATCTGATTGATATCTTGCCATGAGATACATTAGGGAGCCAATCATAGACCTGTAAAGGTGTTGATAAATTGAATTTCCCAGTGGATCTAGAGCTAACACTGGTCTTGCTGCAGTCGGAGTGGCGAAAGAAGTAACATCCTTGAACCCAAACTTTTGAATAATCTCATGGACGTATTTTTCTTAACGAATCAAAATTCCATCTTTCTTTTGTTCAAGTTGTAGACCCAAGAATAATGTCATCTCCACCAATGAACTCATTTCAAACCGTTTCTGCATAACCTTTGAAAACTCTCTACACAAATCATCATTCGTTGACAAAGAGTGCTTGATCAATAACATATATTTGGACCAGGATCAGATCCTTACCAACTTGTTTGACAAAGAGTGCTTGATCAATAACAACTCTCTTATAGCCATTTTCCAACAAATGTTCGGATTGACCAAACTGAAGAAAGTCAAATGAGATCGGGTTTCGTCATTATTGGACCGTGTTCAAAGCGTACTATTTCCATATTATTTTTCAAGGCACTTAAAAGGGAAATAATAAGCTTTATCATTTGATCGTTGTCTCCGATATTTCGTTTAGCCCGTCTTAACCTATATTGCTTAAAGATCCGATATGGATAAAGAAGCGAGAACTCCTTCATGAATAAATTAGGTGGATCATACCTTGAGGGGGTGATTGAAGAAGCTCCGGTTTGTCGGGTTGATTTGCGAAAATGTGAGACACTGATTCGATAAAGTTTATCATAAGTCAATGGGGGTGATTGTAAGGCCATAAAGTTGTGACTTGTGATATCAAATTACGAAACCCATTATATATTTACGGTCAAGTTAATAATTTATGTCGGCGAGAAAGCCGGACACGAAACGAGGGCTTCGGCACGCGCGTTTTGTTTCATCAGGGATAGGATATCTTCTAGAATGTTTGGTTTTAGCTATAAATTGGAGATGTGTATTTCTTTTTAGTGTGTGTTTTGTAAGGTGTAAATCACCCACCCAAGGGGAGCTCACCTTGGGTGGGGTCGGTTCGTTTAATCTATTAATCTTTTTACCGATAAAGAGATCGTTCCTATACTTTATATTATCTTTATATTATGTTCGGTCGTTTGATTTATCGCACCTGTCTCGAGCACTTATCAAGAACAAAATCGTTCGTTGTCGGATCCGGTTTTGGGACCTACACACAAACACACACACACACAGACACATTTACCTCACGAATTTACTAATTTTCACCCATGTGGTACACGGGCCACTAACCTATAGCCAATGTTGTAAACAATTTGTTACTTTTATGTAGTCAATTTCCTTTTTTTTTAGTAATTTTTTACTTTTATAGGCATAAAGATTATTCGTATGTTTTTGTATGCCTATTACAAAATGACATTTAAATTTTGTAATGCAAACTCTTTATTGGTACACATGGTTTTCAACCATTTTGATAGTTACATGTCATTTCACGGGTGAAGAGTAGGTTTCTACACATGATCAACTGTATATATATACCTTTATTAAGAGTAAAGAGTAGAGACGTTTAAATGCTTATTTTAGACAGACAAGGTAAATTTACAACCAAACAACAAATATAATTTATATGGAAATATTTAGTAGCTTATGAAGATTATGTTTAAACTTTAAAATTTTTTTTGTTAAGATTCTACTATGTAACGTCATGTTTTGTAATTTTTTTTTAATCTTTTACTACTTTCTTCCGTATCAATATGAATAGTATTTATAAATCATTTTGTCGTCTGAAAAAAACAGATTAAAAAACTTTCTTGTCGTTTGAAATTATGTTAGCTTACTTGACGATTTTTATATTTCCATCCGTGTCGTGCACGAGTCAATAACCTAGGAGTATCTAATCTAACTATTTATTAAAGCAACATGATTTTTCCACATGTCATCATTCTAGGGTTTCCACATAGGATGCCACATAGATGCCATGTGAGCAGTTTCCTATTGTATCATCTCTTCTTCTAAACATAATATGGAGCACGAACCCATTTAGTTATGTTATAACTAGGGGTGTTCACAGTCCGATTTTCGCGGTTTTTAGGTCAAACCGTGAACCAAACCGTTTAGTAACGGTTTTGATTTTCGTAAACCAAAACCAAGCCGTTGAACTCTTAACCGAACCGAACCGTTAGTAACGGTTTGGTTTCACGGTTTAGACTTGTTTAGGTTTTATACAAAATGTCCAATATAATTTATGAAATTTTATTAATAATGTACAAAATGTAACAAACAACTAAATATTAGGCTCTCATTAAAAAAAAAATAAAACAAAGACAAATTTTGCATTTTCAATTTGGGCCTAGCCCACCTTTTATATTCACTGTCAATATTTATTAATAGGAATATATATATATATATATATATATATATATATATATATATATATATATATATATGATACAAAGTTTTATATATATGTCTAGTTATATATTATATACACATATATATTATAAAACATTTTCAAAATATATATATTAAATCATACGGTCTGGTTTTATACGGTTGGTTTTTGGTTCAAACCGTAAACCAAACCGTCACTACGGTTTGAAAATTTTCAAACCAACCAAAAATTAAGAAAGAAAACCAACCGTGAAACCAAACCGACGACCGGTTTGGGAGGTTTCACGGTTTCGAACCGAACCGTGAACACCCCCTAGTTATAACCCATGACCCGATTTCTCTTCAAATACAACCATCTTCATATGAAGATAACACTTTGTAAAATTTTGAAAATAAATTATTGTGAGATACAAGTCTCAAACCCAAGACCTCATGTTTCAAACTAAAGATGATTACCAACTCCACTTAAGTAGTTATTGCGTTGGTTTTCTTGACTTATAAATGATATATTGTTAAATACCTTATATTTAATATCAGAAAATCATTATACAATTATGTTAACATCCAATGTTGTATTCAAAGAGGCTTTTAGAGATTTATGAATTGTAAAATTTTGTTTATCATTATTAATATCATATGAATCTATAACGGATGTTATCATGTGTATTACAAAATGTACCTTTTTATTGTTTTTAACCAACTGTGTATCACACGGGCTCTATCCTAGTATATAGATATAGATATTAAGCTACACGTGCTTAACTAACACTACTAATTCCTAACTAATTAACTGTAAGGGTAGAGAAGTAAATGTTCATAACAGAAAGTCAAACGAGAGGGTAAACAGCAATCTTGTTGGCTATATGTTAGTCCGATTGTACAAGAGTTTGCCACTGAGTTTTATTCAACTGTTGCAACGAAATTTCGTCAAGAACTAAGTCGCATTATGTACTGATTTTTTTTAAAGGCAAGTTACTATTTTCTTACGACAATTTTCGTTGTTTCTACAAATATTCAAATTTCTAAAAATAAAAATCAAACCACAAATTCTAAAAAACAGGCAAATTATACAAATCAAACAATAATTTTACAGAAATCCGTAAGAACTGCTCAAATCTTTCAAAATATAATACGATAAGTATCCAAACATAGTGCTGTGATACACTGTACGGTTAAATAAATTCATTGCTTAACTTAATTGGTAGGGGTGTTGGCCCGTACTGGAAGTTTGTGGCATGAACTTCAACAACATTTGTAATTGTTCGAACATTCCTAGCGAGAAAATGTCCTCTTTAGCATTCCCCTTATTTGTGTGCCTTGCTTGCCAGGATTGATACCTGCCATGTTTGTAGTTTGTACCATTAAAACGTTATTAACACTTTAGTATAGTTTGATGTTTATAAACATATAAAGATTATAAGCACATATAACACATAACACATTGATATATATAGCCCAACATAAGTCATTAAAAAAATTACCCATTGAGACCCGTATAACACATTTTAAACCAATATAAGTTATTGCGTCGAAATATATAAGTTAATGCACCCATATACGGCCAGTGAGAACAAGCGCTTTGACCCGTATAACTCTATTTAATTTTTCTCAATTCAATGGAATATGTTAACTGAAGATGTATACTAACTTAACTTACCAAAGCGCAAACGTATCTCATCCGTATTAAATATGCTTTTTCTTTGTTTGCCAAAGATGCGTATATGTGTCGAGCTGAAAAGATCCACCATGAGGGGGAATTGTAGACCAACATAAAATGAAATCGGAATGAAAGCAAATCCACATATCGGAGCAAGCACCCATAGTTTTTCATTAGAAAAGACAAGGAACAAGGTTGCGCTATAAGCTACCATCATCGCTGTTGTAGAAAGTAACAAGCAGAAAAGCCCAACGAACAATCTTCTCGGCAAACTGACTAGAAAGTCTTTCTCTGCAAACCGTGCTGTTAGGATAGACAAGAACACTAGTAGTGCTGTACTTGATGTAAATAGTGATAATGCATCTGATATCGCAAATATAAGGAATGCAGTTCTCGTTTTAAACAAGGGGGTCCCATTTTCTTGATTATTTCCACCTGGTACAGTGATTGCAGCTGCAAATACGATTGTGACAATAAGTGCAGCAGTGATGCTACATGACTCGGCTGCGGTTTTTATCCACCGTTCTCCTTCCTTCACTAAATCGTTGTGTTCCCTTGTGAATATCATATCTGGTGTTTCCTTAAAAATGTTCTCTCGTGTAATATATGATGGAAACACAAATTTCTTAACTTCCTAAAAAATTAGTTTAACAAGTTATTGCAATTGAATGTAGCTTAGCAATTCTCTTTTGATTATTCAATAGTGTACTTATTATGTACCTCACGCCATTGAAGTTCTTGTTGTAGTTGTAACGCTGCACCTCTTCTTTTATTGAGTACACTTGGAGGCGCCAATTTTCCGGCCAAGTGCAAGATATTGTTTCCAGAAGAATCTTCAAATGTTCTGTAAACATTCTTACGCTCCCCAATGATGTAGATAAGGTTGTAGACTTTCTCAGAACGGTTTATTATTGCTAAATGAATAATGTCATAACCATTTTTATCTGTACTCTCAATAACTTCAGGTGATCTTGACAGAATCTCTTCAACAACTTCATAAGCATTTTGACATGCTGCCTCAAAAATTGGTCGGGTATAACTAGTACCAGGGGAAGGCAATTTGTCTATTTCATCGCATACCATTGTTAGCACTTTTTTGGCTTCGTCCCATTCCTTCTTTTTGTTGTCGATAAGCTTGATGGTTGGAACTGCAAGTCAGGAAGTTATCAGTTAATTGAACTTTTAAGAAGACAAATTTGGAATGGAGTGAATATACTCCATACTCTTACCTCGTATCTTTCTGCAAAACCACCAGACGGCAATAAGTAGAAGGTTGGGTAGATAGAAAATTGCTATTGAAGCGATCGTTCCGAGAATGCATATAATTAACATAGAGAACCATGCTAGAAGCAGTACTGGATAACATAGACCCACGAGTGTATCACATTCTGTGCATACACAAATAAAAATATATATATTATTATTAAAAATCACTGTTCACTTTTAGTTCAATTTCAAATATATACAATAAATTCTATAAACCAATAATACCTGCTAATACGTCGTATGGGAATTTTATTATCTCTATAAGAATCACTGCTAATTCTTTAGCGTGTCCTTTAAGATGATGGAGAGCTGAAAAACCACAATCGATCAATAATCAATTAATCACCCTTAAAACAGAGAGTCAGTATGAATAAATATAAAAGAATAGTTAATGACCCTTAAAATATAAGACAATATGAATAAATATATATAAAAGAGTAATATATAATGAAACCATGCACGAATAATAATACACAAGAAACATACGATAAGGATATACAAGTGCTTCCCAATAGTTTAGGCCAGTAGGAAAGGTTTTAGCAATAGCCATAAGTACATCTTCTTTTTTCGAAGCAGACTTAAGAAACTTGTGCACAAAATCTAATGCTAAACCTACAAACGTAAACAATAAAATGTCAATTTTCGAAACAATGAGCAATAATTTTATTATGTTATATAAAGCGTGCTTACTGGGTTTTGCAGAAATAGCATTAACAAGAAGTTTGTCCGCCTGTTCACCACCAGGGTTTCCTATGTCACTGGCTGCCTTCAACAAATATCCAATGGTATCAAGATGCATATGTTCATAAGCTTTATGCAATGGTTCTTTACCATTATTGTCTGTAATTTGTAACAACTCTTTGCTCTTGTTTACCAGGAGCTCTGCTGCATGTTTGTTGCCGACAATAGCAGCAATGTGAAGCGCTGTGCTTCCATCAGAGTCTCTCTTTTTAAGTACTTGTCCGTCTTTTATATATGAAAACAAACTTTTCACGAAATCATTATGACCTATTCCAACAGCAATGTGAAGTATCGTGCTACCATCACTATTGATTGCCTGTGTCGCTAGGTCTACATCCCCTTTTAGTATAGATTCTACTTCTGACCAGTCCCCCTTTATAGTAGCTGCACGTAACTTTTTCTTTTTATCAATGTTTTGGGTATCCTCACCCACTTCAATATCTGACTTTGTGTCTTCTTGAATTCTGTTTGTTTCTGCATGCACGTCATCTCTGCCTTGTTAGTGCAAAGCACATAATGTAAATAGTTTGTGATTTCTAAAAGGAGTTTTTATAAAAATGTTTGGATTTGGGAAAACCAAATGCCCAAAAAGGACATTGTTTTTTAAAAAGTTGTTTGGGTTTCGAGTGTTTGAGTAGTGTAATGGGTAATTACTAATAATAAGTTATTAAGTCACCAACTCCTAAAATCAACTTATTTACACAATTTCATAAGTTAAAACAAAAAGTCCTTATGAGTTTGCCAAACAACTTATTAACTTTTTAGAAAAGTTAATAAGTTATAAGGCGGTAAATAAGCAATCCCAAACACATCCTTTTAAAAAATGTGAGCGACTATAGGATATAAAAGAATAAAATTTAGAAAAGTTAATAAGTTATGAGGAGGTAAAATAAGCAATCCCAAACACATCCTTTTAAAAAATGTGAATGACTATAGGATATAAAAGAAAAAAATTTGAAATTTAATTTTTATTAAAACATTATATTAAAACTAATCGAATCATGAAAATCTAGTATTGGAAGGGATCAAGAATGATAAATGATAATTAACGAACAACATAGAAATAACCGACTTATATTATAATTAGAAAATATAGCTCAAAAAACTGATTACAATATTTTTGGTAGTGATGGTGGTGATTGTTGTGTTGTGATGTTGTGTCTAACACTAACTTTATACATGTATTTATACTAGTAACCTAACTTGGTCACCAAGCATAATATGTGTCCACCACTCAACTTAGCCATCAATGTGAGGTCAACTTGGCCAACAAGGTGAACTTGGCCACCAAGCAAATGGAAGAATGTTTCATAATACCCCTTAGACTTTAACGGACTTGTTAAAACCTCTTAGGCCTGGTTCACCAACTTGTGACCGGGAATAGAAATTACTCCAACATTCAACTCCCCCCCCCCCCTTAATTTCTGATTCGGATTAGAAAGGTCTTCAACTCCAAGTAACTCATGCATCTCCGTGAACTTGATTCTTGCGAGTGCTTTAGTGAGGATATTGGCTCGTTGCTCTTTCCCGCTAATGTGCTCAACATCAACCTCGCCGTCGTTGTAGCAATCTCGGATGAAATGAAAACGAGATTTTATGTGCTTTGTTCGATTGTGAAAAACCGGATTTTTTACAAGGGCTATTGCGGACGTGTTATCAACTTTCAACACAACTTTCTACAACGCTTCTCCAGTCAACTCGCTCAACAACTCTCGGAGCCACATAGCTTGACATGCGGCTGCTGACACCGCCATGTACTCGGCTTTACATGATGAGAGTGCAACTGTCACTTGCTTTTGTGAGCACCATGTAATTGGAGATTGCCTGTAATAAAACATGTGGCCAGTGGTACTTCTACTATCATCCTCATCTATGTTGTGACTACTATCATTATAACCGATAAGTTGTTTGGACCCGTTCTTCCTATACTTGATCCCGTAACTCGTCGTTTTCTTCAAATATCTCAATAGGTGTCGTATTGCCATACCATGAGATTCTCGTGGGCTTTGCATGTATCGACTAACAATACCCACGGAGTACGCCATATCTGGACGAATGTGTAATAAATACCGTAAGCAACCTACCGCCTTTCGATA
Organism: Bidens hawaiensis; assembly: GCF_021521415.1. Classification (NCBI taxonomy): domain Eukaryota; kingdom Viridiplantae; phylum Streptophyta; class Magnoliopsida; order Asterales; family Asteraceae; genus Bidens; species Bidens hawaiensis. The sequence goes on along the minus strand of NW_027498730.1, from coordinate 33,187 downwards.
CTCGGTTGCATCGAGTTCGACTTCGTTCTCAGCTTTCGAGTATTTCACACCATGATCCATCGGGACTTGAGACGGATTACAGTTTTGCATGTCGGCCTCCTTCAGAATTCGTTTGGCATATCCTTCTTGTGTAATTACTATCTCATCCTCTCGTTGAAATACTTCGATTCAGAGATAGTAGGTTAACTTCCCGAGATCCGACATCTCAAACTTGGTTGCCATACGCTTCTTGAAATAAGAAATTATACTCGAGCTTGTACCTATCACAAATAAATCATCCACATACGCGGCTACGATCAAAAAATGTTTCCCATCCATTTTTTGGTAAACCGATTGTTCCTTGAAACATTTTTGAAACTTCATGTCTCATAGGATGTTATCGAGCTTTATATTCCCAGCTCAGGGAGCTTGCCTTAACCCGTACAAGGCCTTTGAAAACTTGTAAACTTTTGCCTCCGCGCCCTTTTTCTCGTATCCTTCGGGTTGTGAAACAAACACGACTTCTTTCAATTCACTATGCAAGAAAGCCGTTTTTACATCAAGTTGGTGGATTTCCCACCCGTTAGATGCGGCTAATGCGATTAGTAGCCGAACAGTCTCGATTCGGGCTACCGGAGCAAAAACATCATCAAAGTTGATCCCGGGTTGTTGCACGTAACCCTTTGCAACCAACCGAGCTTTGTACTTGTTTATCGTTCCATCCACATTTCGTTTGATTTTGAATACCCACTTCAACTCGATACATTTTTCACCGTTTGGAAGTTCGGCTAACTTCCATGTATCATTCTTGTTTATCGAATTGATATCGGTATTTATAGCACGAACCCATTCTTGGTTCGATTTAGCCTCAAAATAGCTACTCGGTTCACCACTTGCTGTAAGAAGTAATTGCTCATAGTCAGAGTCAACATGTAACACATAATCTTCTTATAATCTTCTTGGTAAAAACTGAGACTCGGGTTGAACGTCTTAAACCCGTTTGGGCCTCATTTTCACCCGAATGGACCTATGACCCATTACTTATCGATTGAACTTGAGAGTGGGCTGAGGAATAAATTAGGCCCGATATGACTCGGTTCGGCTGAGTCGTTGGACTCAGGTTGAACTGATGATGGAGGTTGAAAGCTTGGGTTACCCGGGTTGCTTCTTGACATTTCTTTAATAGTGGGCTTGATTTGACCAGCTCAATTGTCAACCGCACCCCCAAAACAATAGAAAACATATCGGCTCATAGTCATTCTTCTCGACTTTCTTTACCCAATTCCACACTTTATTTTCGTCAAGCACAACGTCTCGACTAACAACTATATTTCGGGTGTTCGGATCGAAGAGACGGTATGCTTTTGAACCCGTCTCTGACTCGAGATAAACGAGCTGTCTTGACCTATCATCAAGTTTCTTTAGATTTACACTATCAATTTTGGCATACGCCATGCACCCAAATACCCGAAAGTGTTCAATAATCGGTTTCTTTTTCTTGAACCGTTCATTTGGAGTTTGATCAACCAAGGCCCGGGTCGGGATCCAATTGATTAAAAAGGTTGAATGTCGGACCGCTTCTCCCCACATATAATTCGGTACATACATCGTCTTTAGAATACTCCGCACCATCCCCATTAAAGTTCGGTTTCGCCTTTCTACCATGCCATTTTGTTGTGGCGTGTACGGGGCGGTTAAATGCCGAATAATTCCACTTTCATCGCAGAACCGATTGAAATCACGTGAAGTGAATCTCCTCCCCTATCGGTTCGGAGAGTTTTCAATGGTAATACTGCCTCTGTCTCGACTAGGGCTTTAAACCTCTTAAAACTTTCAAATGCTTTACCTTTTTCTTTCAATAAAAACGTCCACATATATCGTGAGTAATCATCTATAAAAATATCCACTCTTCTGTAAACTTAGCGCTTCCTGGGAGGCAACCAGGTGGAATGTTTTTGTTTTTGTTTTTGTTTATATTTTTATTTTGTGGTTTCTTACTTTCGTGTGCTGCTTGTTTCTTGGTTTGCTTTCAGGTTGCTGTTCCAGGGATGTTATTGGCTGATTGATGATATATGGTTTGATTCAAGTGTGGGGATGCCTTTGTCACTTGTTTATGGATTGCTACTTTCGTTTGTGAGAGATGACTTTATTGATACATGCTTTTGTTCACGCTCAAGATGGAGGGCATGGGACACGAATCGCGAGGCAATATCGTCATAATTACATGGGGAGTCTGTTCCACTTTACTTATATTTGAATGCTTGTTTTATTTTTTTGTCTTTTTCCTGTTTTATTGAGGACAATGTGACATTTAAGTGTGGGGATGGGAAACTGACATTTAAAAAAAAACCAAAAAAATTAAGAAAACAAAAAATAATAAAAAAAAGAGAAAAAAAAAGTGTGTCCCTTGAATTAAATGTTTTGCAACAAAATGGAAAATGATAGAATAATTGGGGATTATTTTTTAAAACTACTAATATATACGAGAAAAAAAAAATAGAAAGCGCACTTAATTTGGGATGTTTCGGTAGGCCCAACTAGCCTTGAAAGGTTTCCCCTGATTATTATTAATATACCTAATAGTCATAAACTTTGTGGGATCTCATCTTGAGGGGGGATAGTGAAGCTAAAAATTCGAGAAGGCATAGAGAGTATTACCGTAATTTGACTACCTTGATGTGGTGAGAATTACATGCACTTAAAATTAGCACGCCACTCTATTTTATGAAAGTAAATAACGAGTGGTGGTGCCCCCGCCATGTCCATCATTTATACGAGCTTAGAATAATAGTTATATATTTAGGTAAAAGATGCGTAAGAGCACAAAGTTTGTTGCACGAATATCAAGATGTGCAAATATTTTGAAAGTAAAGTGAATGAAAAAGTTATGCAAAATGCCAAAGAAGCATTCACTAAAAAAAAGTAATAGAAAAAGAGGCCAAAAGACACATACTAGACGGGGCCGAGAGCTTACGTGTTACCAAGGGGATGGTGACTTTGAGGATACACTATTGGGGCTTAAGGTTTTTAGTCAATAAATATTTTTAGGAAATACTAAGGGTGGAGGCCTGGGACCGTCATATACTGGGTTGCAGCTCGAGTGAAACAATGCTGGGCCGAAATCCGCTAATATAGTTTTAGGTTTAGGAATTGCTCGTACGACCTCGTTTCACCATTCATCCATCTAAATTCCACCTAAGTGCATTTTCTTCTTACCATTAAAGGGTTTTTAGCTTACGATGATAGGTTGACCAAGTCTGTTTCAACCCCGGTTTATATTGTCTTGATTATGCTTGAGATGGGGGTAGGCAGATCTGTAACTCCTTAGGTGTGAGACCCATAGGTTTATTGATATTACTTGAACTTAATCACCGAATATGATGGGGGGCTTGATAGGTTGGTGGCTGGGTTTAAGTGGACAATAATATCGGTAATCGCGGTTTTTGCGTCTATCTATTACTAATTAAAGTAACCTAAATGTTTTGAAAATCAGTTTTCCGATTATGATTCCATTGCTAATAGCTTTTTCAGGGATGGAAAAGGTTTAAGTGTGTATTTGATGTAGTCTAAATTATACATATTATTATATAAATATTCTCTATTTTTTTAGATACTTTTGAGCCAAGTTTTTATTGAATATTATTATTAATTGGTTCGTATGTGAGTTTAATGGTTTCTAGAGGCAACGGGTTAAAATTGAACACTTTTATTGAACTTGAGACCGACGAATGAAGAATCAAGCATATGATATATTATACAACTTTACTAATATTATAGTTATATGTATTTTTTAAAAAGAAAGAAAAAGGTATAATAACATACACAAAGTTAACATAGTCCTATTATAATAATAATAATAATAATAATAATAATAATAATAAACATTCATGTGCACATTTATGCATAAGCCCATGACATAATTAATTAAGATTGGCTAAAAAATAAGTCTTAATGGGCTTTTGTAGGGGTGCCTTCAGAGAATAAAAGTCAGACGAACAGAGGGTGAAATCGGTGGAGATGAATAACAAGACCTAGCAGCCGCCCCTCTTAGATATATACACTTTCGTTGATTCGTTGATTGAGGGGGCACGTGAGTTTGGGGCAGAAAGCATTAGAAGGAAAAATCATTATTTCCAATTATCTTTCTTTTGGTAGTTGGAAAACAGGAGACAAGCAAAGGCAGCCACATATATTCTTTCGTGTGGGTTCTAAGGCAATAGCGAAGTAAGCAAGGTGAAAAATTATTATTATCTTTCGAGGGTTCGGGTTCACACCTACCCATCCAAACACGGTTCTTTTGGTTTAACTTTATTATCTTTATATTATGAACTTGGGTGTTGAACTTATTTATTTTATGCTTTCGAACATGGTTGTTGGCTAAAACCCCTAGCTACCTAGGTTTTTAATGACTACTTTGTGATTTGCGGATATTCTCTTGGTTTTTGGTATCTAGTGTTGGATTAATACTAAAGTAAAGAATCTTTTTACAATTGATTTGATGTGTTTGCATACATAGTTTTTATTTATTATTGATCTTTGTTCCGTATGTGTCTTGTTGAACGTTTTTCAGTTATAGACGCATATTTAGGTCGCTTACTTTGTGTTTGTGATTATTTTATGATTTTGCTAGACGTAGTAATCCATAGGAACATTGGTTAGTGATTTGTTAGAGCTTTATATTCTACCTATCTAGAGACTGAGAGGTAATAGATAGTCGGGTTGTTCTTAGGATTAGGTGTTTAGGCTAGAACGCTCTGACAGGAGGTTTCCTTAATTTTCCTAGTTTCATTGCTATTCCGTGTCTTATTGATTGTATTTAGGTTACCCCTTGCACTTTAGGGTGTATTGAGAAAGTGAGATTGACAGGTAATCTATCTTTTAGGGTACTTTAGTATTGTTGGAGAGACTGACAGGTAATCCGACCAACCGGTAAGTTTACACGCCCCCTAGGTTTCCTTTTAGGTGACACCCAGGGAATGATCAGGGATCCACTAGGTTGTCTAAGGGTGTCGTATTTTAAGATCCCGGTTCTCTCATAGTTTCCATAGCCGAGAGAGATCCAAGTTTCACAAGTAGGACTCTAAACCTAGGTAGTACTTCTCCTATCTTTGAGTTCGTCTAGGTAGTCGTAGTGTTGAAGTTTGTCATCGTCAGTGTCAGTGTCAGTGTCAGTGTCAGTGTCAGTTTAAGTATTCTTTAGTTCATAGCTAATAAATAAAAAACACAAAAATCAACTAAATTTGTTTAATTAAGTTTTAAGTCAGAGTTTAGTTTTAGGTGTCGCTAGTGTCCTTTAGATTCGATATCCGGACTTCATTAGGCTTTACTATAGTCGATAGGTACACTTGCCTGTCTAGTGGTCTAGCATTAGGAGAGTCTAGATTTATAAAAAAACTAGAGTGTCTAAGTTAGGTTAGGTTTTATAGACTGCTTTCAGCACATCAAGTTTTTTCGCTAGTGTCCTCTAGGTTCGATATCCAGACTTCATTAAGCTTTACAATAGTCGATAGGACACTTTCCTGTCTAGTGGTCTAGCATTAGGAGAGTCTAGATTTATAAATTTAAAACTAGACTGTCTAAGTTAGGTTAGGTTTTATAGACCGCTTTCAGCACATCACCGCTCGGTCTCATATTTCTTTGGTATTAGGTTTTGTTCATTTATGAACACAACTTGATGCATATACGTCGCATCATCAAAATTTTCACGGGCTTCGGTTTTGTTTGCTTCTTGACCCTTCGGGCAACCCGATGCAAAGTGACCAAACTGGTCACATTGGTAACATAAAATCTTTGACCAATCTTTCTTCACCTTTATTTTCCCCCGATTTGATGACCCTCGTTCGGTACTAGAGGTTCGGGCTTGGCCATTAAATTGGCCTCAACCGCGACCTCGACCTCCTCGTCCTCGTCCCGTATTAGATTCAAAACTTCTTTGACTTGATGAATCATATTTACCGAATAAAAGTTTACCTTGGTCACCCCTTTGAATTTCTTCTTCTCGGATTCGCTCCTCATAGGCTCGGAGTTGGCCTACAACATCTTCGAAACCTCTTTACCATCTGAATATACTTCGATCTTGGGAGACCTTTTAGAAACCTCTTTACCAACTTTGCCTCATCTATAACTTCGCCGAGAGCCGTGGATTTAGATCCACAAACCTAGATCTATTATTACCATTCCTAGAATAGTATCTATTTTTACTTTAACTCAACCTATATATGTAGCATTAGACTAGGTTAGATATCCGTGTGTAATCCGAGGTGGTTAAAAAATATAATGGAAACAACTATATACACAATATGAAATAGTTTAAATTTTTGATGGGTGAATAAAAAATCTCTAAAAATACTTATTATGACTAAAATTGCACGCATATATATGAGAGTTGAAACAAATTTTCTTAAACAGTTTCACTTTTATTGTACTGTAACCAAACCAAGTACCCGAAAAGTCTGTTTCAATTCGATCAACTTCAAGGAGCTTCTTGCTTCTCCAAGATTGATCTTCGTTCGGGTTATCATCAACTACGCGTGCATGAAGATGATGTACCCAATACCGCCTTTCGAACTCGATATGGACATTACGTGTTTAGGGTTATGCCCTTTGGGTTAACCAATGCACCCGTGGTATTCATGGACCTCATGAACCGCGTATGCAAGCCATACTTAGATAAATTGGTGATTGTCTTTATTGATGATATCCTCATATACTCTAAGTCGAAAACCGAGCATACAAAGCACCTTCATTCCATCCTTGATCTCTTGAGGAAGGAACAACTTTACGCAAAGTTCTCGAAGTGTGAATTCTGGTTGAACGAAATTCCGATCTTGGGGCACATAATAAACGAAAGGGATATTCACGTTGACCCTGCCAAAATTGAAGCCATCAAGAATTGGAAGACTCCAACCTCTCCCACCGAAGTTCGTTCGTTCCTTGGTCTTGCGGGTTATTATCATCGCTTCATCCTTAATTTTTCCAAGATCGCTTTGCCCCTAACTGCCTTGACTCACAAGGATAAGCCTTACGTGTGGGGACCAAAGCAAGATGAAGCATTCCAAACTCTCAAACGTATGCTTTGCGATGCGCCGATACTTTCTCTCCCCGAGGGCAACGAGGACCTTGTTGTCTATTGCGATGCTTCTAACTAAGGCCTCGGTTGTGTCCTTATGTAACGAGGTAAGGTCATCACCTACGCTTCAAGGCAACTCAAAGTTCATGAAAGGAATTACACGACGCATGATCTCGAGCTCGGTGCTATTGTTTTTGCGTTGAAAATTTAGAGACATTACCTTTATGGCACAAAATGTGTGGTATTCACCGACCACAAGAGTCTTCAACACATTTTTGATCAAAAGGATTTAAACATGCGGCAACGTCGATGGGCCGAATTACTTAGTGATTACGACTATGAAATTCGCTGCCACCCCGGTAAAGCGAATGTTGTAGCCAATTCCCTTAGCCGAAAGACTCATGTGAAATCTATCTTGCTTCATAGTGTGACCGTCCAAACCGACCTCCAACTTCGGATCGTTGAAGCCCAGCATGTCTCGGTCACCGAGGGTAATATGCATAACGAAATGTCTTGTGACGCTGAGCTTCAACTTGAAACTAAGCGTGATGGTTTGTTGTATTACCTTAATCGTTTGTGGGTTCCCAATCATGACGATCTTCGTACTTTCATCAAGGACGAAGCTCATAAGTCGCGATATTCCATTCATCCCGGTGCGGATAAAATGTATTTCGACTTACGGTCCACATTTTGGTGGCCCAGCATGAAGAAAGAAATTTCATTGTACGTCGCAAAGTGCCTTACTTGCGCTAAAGTTAAGGCCGGGCATCAACAACCATCTAGTTTACTTATGCAACCGCACATCCTGATTTGGAAATGGGAAAATGTGACCATGGATTTCGTGTTTAAACTCCCAACCACTCGAAACCGCCACGACGGAATTTGGGTTATTGTTGACCGTTTGACTAACTCCGCGCACTTCATTCCGATCAATGAAAAGTTCTCGGTGGACCAACTCGCTCAAACTATGTTCAACATGTCGTGTGTCGTCATGGTGTACCCTTGCGTATTATTTCCGACCGTGATAGTCGTTTTACTTCTCGCTTTTGGTTATCTTTGCAAACCGCGTTGGGAACTCGCTTGGACCTTAGTACCGCCTATCATCCTCAAACCGATGGGCAATCCGAGTGAACAATTCAAACGCTTGAAGATATGCTTAGGTCTTGTGTTTTGGATTTTAGTGGAAACTGGGATTCTCATCTTTATTTGATTGAGTTCTCCTACAATAACAGTTTTCATATGAGCATTTGTATGGCTCCGTTCGAAGCACTCTATGGTCGTAAGTGTCGTTCTCTGATTTGTTGGAACAAGATTGGTGAAACACAAATAACCGATCCCGAACTTGTCCAAGAGACCACCGATCCAATCGCACAAATTCGACAAAATCTTTTAGCCGCTCGTAGTCGCCAAAAGAGCTACGCGGATAACCGTAGACGACCCCTCGAGTTTAATGTTGGTGATCGTGTTCTTCTCAAGGTATCTCTTTGGAAGGGTGTTGTTCATTTCAGTAAGAAAGGTAAACTATCTCCTCGATATGTTGGACCTTTCAAAATTCTCAATCGTGTTGGTAGCGTGGCCTATACTCTTGAACTTCCGCAAGAACTCGCAAATGTTCATCCGACGTTCCATGTGTCGAACCTTAAGAAATTCTTAGCCGAGGAAAATCTCCACATACCACTTGACAAAGTGCGCATCGATGAGTGTATGCACTTTTGTTGAGAAGCCAGTGGAAATTATGGACCGCAAGGACAAAGAGACCAAACGTAGCCGTATACCTTTGGTAAAGGTTCATTGGGAATCTAAACGAGGCGCTGAATTTACTTGGGAACGGAAAGAACAAATGCGATCTAAGTATCCTCATTTGTTTGATATGGATTCTTGAACCTAATTTCGGGATGAAATTTTCAAAAGTAACGCCCTGCTTGCGGTGCGCACATATAATGTATATATGTGTGAACCCTTGGGTGGGCAAAAGTAAAATTGCACTAATTTTGACGTTATTTTACTAATCACGTGAAAATAACGTTAAAAGTGGCGGAAGGTTAATCAGGCATCATGTGGTGGCGTTGATAGCCGAAAGACAAGGGCACATGCACCAATCAGCCGGTGTCCCGATGATTGAGTGTTATGTGTCTTATGTCCAAGGCTTGATTCAAAACTACTATCGAGCCGGGGGTCTCACCGGAAGCAGCCTCTCTATCCATATGGGATAGAGGTAAGGCTGTCTACATCTTACCCTCCTCAGACCCTACCATAGCATTGCTATTGGTGGGATATACTGAGTACGATGATGATGATGATGATGAAATTTTCAAAAGTAGGGAATGCTGTGACATTCGTCAATTTTCGATTCGTATTTGTATTTGTAAACCTGACCCGTTGAGTCGTTTCGATGTATTGTCATTTATCATTAATAAAAGTGATTCCCGACATTTAATGTTCGATGTTCGTTGTTATTTGATTGTTATGAAATCCCGGGCCTTATCGATAACCTAGCTAAAACGCATAAATAATCCAAAACCGAAAACTCTAGAAATTAATTTATAAAGTTTAGGGTATAAAATGAAAATTTAAATATTATTCATTAAACTTAAAATCAATCAATACTTAAGGGAATAAAAGTGAAAAATATTCAAATTTTATTAAATTTTAACCCAACCCCCGCCCCCTAAACCCGTTTTTCCGGCCACACCTCCGGCCGCCGGAATTGGCACTGGAGGTAGCCAAAAACCTCGTTTAACGCGTATTTAACCCAAAATGGTTATACGGAAATCATTCGCCGTCAATGTAAAGCCTTAACCACCTAATTAATTAAATTATTTCGCTGTAAATAACCCGTAATCGTTGCCGGAAAATTCGGAAATCACCATTAATGGAATTAACGAGTAGACGCTCCACCCCGTAGTATAAATAGACGCCCAAGCTCCTAAACAACTTGCTCATTCCTCTTAACCCCCCTCTAATACACGGATTTTCTGTAATTGGGAGATTCTCTATTTATTTTCCGGCAACCGGGTTACGATCAAATCAAAACATTTTAAGGTAATTGATATATGCATTTTAATGTCGTTACATCAATAACCAATAACCCTAAACTAATTTGAAGGAACATGGAACAGATTCTTCAATTGAATAATTAGGGTTTATGGCCTTATAATTGAAGAAGATGATCTGAGTTAGTGTTTATAATTAATGATAATCAACAATCAACTAAATAGACTTCATAGCTCACTGGTTAAGGCCTTCACGTTACAAACTCTAGACCCGGGTCACGTGTCCTCTTATCATTCTTTTTAGATTGTTTATATTATTATTAATTAAAACCATTAAGATATGTTAACACACACACACACACACATATATATATAAAACCATGCCCTTAACGAACATGAAGTCTAGGGCAGTTGGATAAGACAATGAACATACAACACCAAGACCCGGATTCGAAACTCGGGTCAGGCTTATTTTTTTTTAATCAATTAATTCAGTTTATTAACTATTAAGTAACCTTTTTAGAAAATTAAAAATCAAAATAAAATTATAAAAACATTTTTAAATTAAATAAAATTTATGTAAATTAACTATAAAATATTTCTCACCATTTTACATTTAAATATAAAGTTTCTCGTTTTCGTAGATCGTTATTAAAAATAGTTTAATAAACGTAAAGTAAACTTTAAATTTCTAGAAATCGTTTAGTCAACGCAATAATTGTATTTATAACTTACAAACAATAGTTCAAGTATTTCAAATGTTTAAACTTCATATCCTCACTGTTAAAATACTTAAAATCATATTAACAGCCGATTTCCGTTAAAACATAAATAATAATTTAATAATCTAAGGGCCATAAAATTTGTAATGAATTATAATAAAATGATATCTAACTTCTAAAATTATTCATGCAATTAATCAACCTTAAAATCCCGCTAGAATAGTCGTTAAAAGTCGTGTTTATTCTTATTTATAGTTCGTACGTATTGACCACTTCGGTTTCCTTTGACGCCTTCGAGTTATTCTTATTTCTTTTTCACTTCAATTACTAATGTGAGTTTTCACAACCCCTTTTAAAATGTTTTAATGTTTTGGGGTGGCATATGTATCCATTATCAAATTCAAGTATTATTACTTCGATTACTTACAAACTACAATTCAATCATGGACTTGTGTGCTTAGTTGTTTAATTGTTATATACGTGGGATTCAAGTGGTTGCCTCATTAAGTATGATCATACGCCCCCCTTTACACTCAGGTACATTGTATCGAGTGGAAAAGGGACCTCATTATCCGAGTACGTTGGTAGCCCCAACTAGAAAGGATCTTCGTTTGTTCTTTACACTCAGGTCCATTGCATCGAGTGTAAAGAACCCTTATGTGCTTTTCACAACTTTTCATGGAATTGTATGAATTTTACGTAGTATTTAAACTGTGGGAATCTCACCAGATATATTTATAGCTGACTGTATTTTATACATATGTTACAGGTATCGAGATTAGAGGATGAAGGACGAGAAGACGCTTAGAATACCTAGGTTATTTAATAAACAAGACATTTGTTTTTTTTATTATGATTTGATTTTAATTTGTATTCTTACTTGAACTTGTGTTACTTGGCTTATTAATGAATTACTGTTATTATGGTCACTTAATAGTGCCACATGTGGTTGAGCAATCTATACGTCACACTCGGGCATTTCCGCTTAAGCCGGGGTGTTACAGATGGGCTCTCACGTATGTTTTTGCAATTGAATTATTATTATTATTATTATTATTATTATTATTATTTATCAATTTCATTTTAAAAAAAAATCATTTTCTGATACAAATACAATCAATTTATGTACACATAGTACAAATATAAATATAGATGCAATCATTTTTCCATATACAGTATGTACTTGTTTACTTTATTTATAACTTTATTATTCGGATCATCTTGTGTGTTACATGGACACTAAATCTAGTATATATGTTGGTTAATCAAATTGGTGATGTCAGCAAGGATTCTGGATCCGAGATCTTCGTTGCACACTTTTAGCTTTAACGGGGAGACCTTCTAGAATATTTGTCTTTTGCTATATAAAAAGGACTTTGTTGGTTTTATTTATGTGTGTGTTTTTATGGTGTAAATCACCCACCCAATGGGAGTTTACCTTGGGTGGGATCAGTGTTGGTTCATTACATGAATCTTTTAATGATTATGAGATCGTTTGTCCTTTATATTATTTTTATATTATTTGTCGATCGTTTGATTTCACCGCATCCATCTCGATCGCTTATCAAGAACAAAATCCGTTCGTTTGTTGGATACGATGTTGGGACCTACAATTGGTATCAGAGCGGGTATGAATGAACTGATTCAACTTTGCTCTTGATATTCAGGTTCTAATTCCTCGATTACCCGAATCAAGACGTTAATTTCTTGATATTTTTGAAGATCCATTGAAATTTTGGAAATAAAGTTTGATGTTTGGAAATAAAGTTTAAAGATTTGAGGAAATAAAGGTGCTTGAAGTTCGTCATAGGTTCGTAGATCCAGATTCAGTGTTGATTTTGAGGATTGAAGGCCTTTATGGTGGTGTTCCGGCTAGAGATTGCCATCAACAAAGATCTATGAGTATTTAGGTATGTATCTGTTGCTGAATGTTAGATCTGATTTCTTTTCATATTGTTGCTCGATTCTTGTTTCTCTGTGCTTATCTTGCCTCTGAATCGACATAAAAAAATTAATCTGAATGATTTGGTTTACCCTCGATGACACCTGAATGTTGCCGGAAAATGATCCTCCGACAAAGGTGCCCAACGACATGTAATGATAGTTAATAGCGACGCTAACATTGAAGATGGAGAGAGGCGGCGGTGTTTGGAGAGTGATAGCCGGAATACAATTTTTCGACGATTGGTATGGCTTTCCAGCAAACCGCCTTTCAAACGGTGGCTTTCTAAACATAAACGACAGAGCTTAGTGGTCGGTGGTTCACTGGAAAAGCGGTGATGACTGACCAAACATACACATCATCGTCTCACCTATGGTCTTGTGATGTACTACACATAATGTTGTCGGAAACGGTTTTCCAGCTAGAGAATCGTTGGTGGTGCTTGGGGGTGATGGTGGTTATGTTGATTCTGGGCTATGCCGGTTTTGAAGGATGTTTCTGTGGTGGCTGGGGGCTGTATTAGTAGACATTACCGGAATTCGATTTTCCAACGACATACATCTGGTGGCAACTGTCCCTATGCTGCTAGGGTTTGTGAGTTCTTCATCTCCTAGGTATTTTTGTCATTACATGTTGGGCTGGTAGGCCTTATCAATTTTTTTGGGCCTGAGTTTTCATTTAACCTGGGGCTTGGGCTGTTGATTTTTCTTAGGCCAGATAAAAACTTATTTATTTGGGCAAGTTATGTGGACTGGTTTTTGGGCTGAGAAATAATTATTTATTGGATTAACTAAAACCAAAGAAAGTCAATATTGATCAGGTTTTCGTCGTTGTTTGAACATGTTTAAAGCTTGTTATTTCTATATTATCTTCAAGGTGTTCGAGAAGTTGGATCCATGAGGTGAAATTTGAACAAATTGGATATGGATTTGGATTTAAAGAGGAATTGATAAGTTTTGTCATTTGATCATCAATGAAACTGGTAATTCTAGATCGATTTGTGGATATTCTAACTCATCTCATGTCTATATACAACTTAAGATCCGAGAGAGTGGATAAAGAAGCGAGAACTACTTCAATGTTAAATACAGGTGGGTCATATCTTGAGGGGGTGAATTGAAACGAATGGATTTTGGTTTATCGGGTGATTTGTGAAGATGCGAGACATGGTTTGACAAAGTTTTGATATCACAAGCCAAGGAGGTGATTGTAAGGTCAAAAATGAGATTTGTGATATTAATGTGACAAAACTTGTTATATATATATATATATATATATATATATATATATATATATATATATATATATATATATATATATATATATATATATATTGGTTAATCAAATTGGTGATGTCGGCAAGGATTCCGGATCAGAGACGAGAGCTGCATACGTTTAGCTTCTACGGCGAGATCTTCTAGAATATATGTCTTTTGCTATAAATAGGACTTTGTTGGTTTTATTTACATGTGTTTTCATGGTGTAAATCACCAACCTAAGAGGAGCTCACATTGGGTGGGAAAAGTGTTGGTTTATTATATGAATCTTTTACTGATTACGAGTTCGTTTCTCCTTTAATTTAGTTTTATGTTATGTATCGATATTGTTTGATTTCACCACATCCATCTCGATCGCTTATTAAAAACAAAATCTGTTTGTTTGTCGGATCCGGCGTCGAGACTTACAAATTTGTTTGAAATAGTGGCCAAAAAAATGCCACATGGCAAAAATACATCTTTGTTTATTATGACAGAGGACAATATGGTTGTTTGTTTATAAGTAAATGGATAACTCAAAACATATACTTGATTCATTTGTAGGACTTTTATGCAATTCACAACCCATGTGTGTATGAATTATTACTTTGTTAAGCAAAATTGAATTAGGATGCAGGCCACCGATGAATTAATTGTATTCTCAATTTAATTTTGTCATTTTGTGGATAACGCAAGACATCCTGTAAATCAGTGAAGGATCCAGAAATATTTATGATGGGGGCTAAAATTAGCATGGTCAAAATAAGTCAATTTAAATGGGTCATATTACAATGGATCGAGTCAATATAATCCGAACTTGTTTGTTTAACGATATTATAAAATTATTCATACATAATTAGTTAATTATATGATGATTTTGTTGATTCCTTTCGATCAAATCAAATGGATATTGAAATGACTTAATGTGTATGAAATTTTAGAGTTTACTCAAAACAAAAAGAATTTATACAATATTTAGAAAAAATTGATACTATATATATTTAACTAGATACGAAAATAAAAGGCACTAAGCAATTATTTGTTATTCAACTCCATTGGATTTGATGTATAAGTAATATGAAATGCTTAACTTGAAGATTGTCCAAAATTCAAATGAAATAGACATAAATTGTAACTATGCTAAACTAAAGGGAGTGAATATTAAAATTTCCTTCAATTTACTTTTTTGATGTTTAACCCACACGCTCCTTATCTCCCTCACTTTTCTCTCTTTCAAGAAAACTCCGTTGATTCAAACTGTAATAGCAGTTTCTAAAATTTGGGAATTTGATCCTCTTAAATGGAGGCTTCAACGTATCTTCTTGGGGCTTATAGAAATGATACATGGAGGTCCAAGCAGTTTTTGTAATTAAAATAGTGTTCTTTTTACTCTAATGACTTTCAACTCAGTAGGGGGGTTTTTCCCCAACTACTAATGAATCCGCCACTGCTATAGACGTACTATAAGAAGTTCATAATTTACAACAAAACATCATGACATAAAGTAAGCACATACATAGGGATGAGAAAATTCGGCACCGATATCGAAATTGGTACCGATTTGGTACAGTCGGTATTGAATCGGTACCAAAATTTTGAGTTTCGATATCGGTACCGGTATATACCAAATTTTTTACCTTCAATACCGGTACCGTCCTGGTATCAATACCGGTACAAAAAATTTACGATTTTAAGGACCAAGATTTTTGGTAGCGGTATGGTACCGATCTCATCCTATACATACGTACATACATACATACACACACATACAATGTGTGTCTATTACCCAAAGTTATGTGTTAGAAAATCCTACATAACAACAAAACATCATACACATAATCTTGTTTGAAGAATGGCATACCTTTTGGCATACCTTTTGGCAGAGGTTCATAGATGGATTTCAGAGTTTCCCAGACAACTTTGGCAGAATCGAGATTGTAGACATTTACGAGCACATCTTCAGTAACAGAACCAAAAATCCAGCCGCTGATGAGATTGTTGTATTGCGCCATGGTCTCCGGGTCAGAATATCTTGGCTCAACAAATGCGTCATCAAGGATGCCACATACATTGATACTCTTCAATAGGCGAAGCATTTGTGCTTTCCAAAGAAGGTAGTTGCGACTGCCGGAAAGTTTAACTGAAACAAAGTTGGATACAGTAGTGTTTGATGCATTCAAGTATGTTGAAGCACTCAGAAGAGCGTTTGATGAGCACTCCATTTTATTTGATTAAATGAGATATGAATGAATAAGTTTGTATCCCTTGACGTATATATAAACGAATTAGTTTGAGCCCCCGTGTTATGAGAATTTATTTAAGTTTTTGATTTTAATCATTTTGCTATTTTAAATTTTGTACTGATTGCTTAACGTAATTTTGTTTTGATTTAATACATATAAATTAGTTTGTTACATTCGTTATATTTTTAATTTTTGGCCTCTTTCAAGTAAGATGCATAGGCTTTTTTTTTTAGATTTTTAGTGAACAAACATAAACGAACACGAACTTGTAAGTTGATTTTTTTAAACGAACAAATATGTACACAAATATTTGTCTTATGAAAAAAAAAAGACGGCTGATGTAGGTGGCGATGATGGTTGATGTATGAAAGGGGAGGCTGATGATGTTGGGTGGGTAATCGGAAGTTGACTAGTGATAGAGAGGATAGGCCGGCGACGGAGTGGATAGACCGGCGACAGAAACATGTAAAGTAGAAAAATTAAATTAGGTTTGATAATGAAATTGTTTCACAAATAAATTAGGTTTGGTGAGACTCATAACCCGCGAAAATTATTTTTTGAATATGAAATAGTTTTACAAATAAATGGGATTTTATAACCCATTTAAGGATTGCCCGGGCTTGGTGAATCAAATTATAAATTATGCAATTTGATGGCTTGAGAGCAGGTGATGAGCAACCAGAGGGTGACCCATAGAATTTTTTCGTAGACAATTTTTTAGATAGACAGATACCAGGGAGGTAGGTTGGTTTACACACTACCGAAGTGAATAGTCGTTCCCTCTCTTGAAGTCGTCGGTTGTGAGTACTCATAGCGTGTAGTTGTTGTTTGTCATGAAGTTGCAGATTGTGTGATTTTTGTTTTGCTGTGAGGAAATACGACTTTTATGAGTCTCCCAATGGCCCACTGAGAACAGTTGCTACTGAACCATAGAACTAAAAATCTAATATCACATTCTTCTGGATGAACATGAGTACGTACAGAAGAACCATACGTCATAATTAACTTAGGAAATATTTTAATAATCACATTAAATATAGATGCCATCAGAATTTGAAAATATAAAATAACGTATATAGCTAAAATTAAATATTAATATCTTGCTAGTAGATTTGGCAATGACGCTCTCATTTACACGACATGTTTTGGGTTTTAATTAAAGAAAATCTTTTAAAAAGGTTTGCAAGATAAGAAAACAGAAGTTTAAAATTAACAGGTTCAAGCTGAACCTTGCGTTCGTGACTGAACCAAATAATGACCACTTCATATTGGAGATTCGGATTCACCAGGTTCATCCAATTCACCAGCAAGTTCGTCTAATTAGACTGCGGGTGGGGCAGAGGTGGAATCCACGGTGCGAGTAGGGGCAGAAGTTCTGTCGGTAGAGGCGGATCCAGATTTTGTTACGGGGGCACAAAATGAATCGAGTAAAAATGCGTCGGGTCAATCATTATAGAGGCCAAAAATGAAATAGACTTTCGGTGGCCTTTTATAAATCTCTTTATGAAATTTTATATATTCTGTTAATACTGGCACAAGACTTATTTTCAAAGAAATTGTTAAGAGCTTTTAAATGAAAACTATATATAAATGAAAACTTAGTTAAATGAAAACTATATATAAATTAGTTTACACAATCCAAAACAATCAACACAAATAAGAGGGTGAAAAATAAACACTTCTTTTTGTTTTTATTTGAAAGACATCTCAAATTCACCAAACGAGTCATGATCAAATCGTCAAATCATTAAATGAGCTGAAATAGATTAAGAATATATATATAAAAACAAGAAAGTTAGATACTAATGTTCGGTACAACTTAGAAGAATATAATATATTATACACTATTATAAACCAACAAAAAAAACTTACTTGAATCAAGATTATAAAAAAATATATAACATTTAAAAAACTTAGTTCTTTATTACTACTACTATTCTATAGCTTTTAAGTAAAACAAGCCATACATGCCTATAAATAAGTATGCGTAACGAATTAACCTAGGAATAGGAAATAGCTCCAAGGAAGTAAACAACTTAAATTAGGGCTGAGCAGGGTTCGGTTTGTTTCGGTTTGGTTTTTAGGTAAAACCGAAACCGAAGTCCTCGGTTTTTCTAATATACAACCCGTTCGGTTTATGTTTTCAATTTTCGGTTTTTTGTTTTTTTTCAATTTCGATTCTGTTATAGTCGGGTTTTTTTTTTCCAATTTATGTGTAGACATTGCAAAAATTATAAAAGTGAAGATGGTGACTTTAAGCTTGTAAGAATGTATTTGAGTACCACAAATATATTAAATACAAAAACAAAAAAATAGACACATGTTACGTAGAATCATACGGATAAAAAGTTGCTAGAGTAGTAGAGTTTAAAATTCAACAAAGTTCTTAATAAAAGAAAAAGGTAAATTGGCCTCATATAATCCAAACTATGCCTGATTGGCAATTATAAGCCTCAACTATCAAAATGGCAAATATAATCCCAACTACGCATGTGGGTGGAAAATTAACCATCCGTTAGTTTTTGTGACGTGACGACTGAGTTGTCTCGTAACCGGCTAACTGGGATGCTGACGGGGCTGCTAGGCTGGCTATTAATTAAAAAAATTCTTAAAACCACCTGGATTATACGAGGCCAATTTACCATATATTAAATAGTGGGGTCCACTTGAATAAATTAAACCAAACCTAACATTTCCCATTTCCCTTACGGCCTACACTGCCATATGCTTCATCTTCTTCATCATTATTTTTTTTTTCACGCCAACTCTCTCAAGTTCCAAATCGGACCCCATTTCCAAATTTAAACCTCTAAATGGTGCCTTATAAGGGTCGAATTTGAAGAGATCTGAATAAAAGGAGAGTTAAAGAGCTAGATCAGTACTCGCCGGAAACCCGCAACTTATTTTTCTGACGAGCAGATCTAATCGGAGATATAGATCCATGAACTTCAAGCATATTTAGCTCCAATTTTGGTCGAAATCGACTGGATTTCTTGAAGGCGCAACACAACATGCACCAACGAGTTATCTTTGATGCAAGATGATATGGTTTAAGTGGCGAAATCTCTCACTCTAAGGTCTAAACATGGGGCTATAGCGATTTTCACCCTTTAATTTCCGTTAAACAATTAATCCTTTGATTTTCAAGCTACCGGAACCCTTTCTTCCACCATAAGCAACGTCGCCAACAGTGGTTTGTGCCAACACGCTACACCCAAACGCCCCTCCTCTAGCTACCACCACCATCATCGTCACCCCCTTTGGTAGCCATCACCATGTCGCCTCTACCACCAAGATTCAAAAACCCACTTCCATTATCCACTTTATTTTACAAATCTTGAAAATTGATGGCGGCGAATTCTTAGGATTCATCGGCGGCGGCGATGACGGAAGATGGGAGAAAGAGAGATTGATTGATCGAGTGGCGGGTAGTGTATTTTGACATGCTCTGATTGACGAGAAGAAGACGGAACAGGGGAATGGAACAAATTAGAAGAAGAGGTTTCTTTAAGTGTTTATGGTGGTGCAGGAGTGCGACGTGGTAATGGTTGCCGAAATGCGTGACGGGGATAGTGGGGTGGTGGTTGTTAGAGGGGTGACGGTGATGCTGATGGTTGCCGTGGGAGGTGCTGTGTGGTGGTGGTGGTTTGTATGTGGATTCCAGCAGCATTGCCGGTGGAGTGAGATGGAGGTCCAGTTAAGGTCTTTTTCTTTTCTTAAGATTTTTTTTAATTAACAGCCAGCTCATAGCCCCGTCAGCATTCCTATCAGCCGGTTACGAGACAACTCAATCGCCACGTCGGATGGTTAGGTTTCCGTTAATTTTCCACCCACATGAGTAGTTGGGATTATATTTTGTCATTTTGATAGTTGGGACTTATTATTGCCGATCATGCATAGTTTGGATTATATGAGGCCAATTTACCTAAAAAACACTAAAAGTTTAGTTCTAATCTTCATTCATCATCTTGTTTATCTTCAAAGTTTAGTCTCAGCCTTCATCATCTTTAATCTTCATCACCATCAATCGGTTCGTTCGGTTTTTTTTATAGTGCATAAACTATTTAATTCTCTTTAAATGGTTTTTTAAAAATGGAAACCGAACGAAACTGAAAATTTGGTTTTTCAAAAATACAAAAAATTAATCGTCGGTTAATGCTTCCGTTTGTTTTTTGGTTTTCGATTCGGTTTTCTGCTCACCTCTAACTTAAATGATGTAGTAGACACGTAGAGTATTAGCACAAATCATGGATGGCTTTCAAATAAGAAAACCTCACATAATTTGGCAATCTATTCAAAAGGGTAATAATATTTTATAGTAAATATTATGTACTAGCTTTTGAAGCTATGTATTACACGTGATTTGTTAAATAATAAAAATAAATAAGGTATGTTTTTAAAAGAAATGAACAAAATTAAAGGTAAGAAGAAAGTAAAATATATACTACAAATAATAATAAGAAGTCTATAATCTCAAATTTATAAATTAGAATGACATGACCATTACAACAATATACAATATTTGCCAAATTGTTTTGACTCATTACTTATGAATAACTATAATCAATGAGATGAGATATTAGAAAATTTGAAGGGAAATTATAGCCCATTTGTCAAAATTGTTTTGACCAAATGACCCACGGATATGTAGGATAAATAAGATGAGAAATTAAAGAATTATAAAAGAAATTATAACTCATTTGTCAAAATTATGTTACCCATGACCCATGAATAGATAGGATGAATGAGATGAAAGATTATAAAGGATTATAACCCATTTGTCAAAATGGGTTTTGCCCATAACCCATGGATAGATAGAATGAATGAGAAGAGAGATTAGACAAAGAATGAATATGGGATAGACACATCATCCTCATTATTTTATTTTATTAATATAGTTAGATTAGATTAAATTAAAAATCCCTATAATCACTTCATGTATCACTCCCCGTTCATAATTCTTTCCTTGTAATATTTGGCCTATATAATGCCAAATTGGCATGACATCTCAATATGTAAATCAACATAGCCTTTTTCAAGATTTCATCTAAATGGATGGGAGGTAGAAAAGCATGCAATGCCCTATCAGTTTTCTATAACTTTAAAAGAAAAAGTTAGGTTAGGCCTTTAACTTGTATTTTTCACAGTGGGCACTGGGCCTAGGGCTGTAAACGAGCCGAGTCTGCCCGAGCAAGCCCTGCTCGAGCTCGACTCGAACTTAACTCGAGCCAGCTCGGATCGACTCGATTTCAAACACCGAGTTGTGAAAATGAGCTCGAGCCCTACTCGAGCAAAACTCGAGCCAGCTCGCGGCTCA
The DNA here is from genome assembly GCF_021521415.1 of Bidens hawaiensis. NCBI lineage: Eukaryota > Viridiplantae > Streptophyta > Magnoliopsida > Asterales > Asteraceae > Bidens > Bidens hawaiensis. The sequence goes on along the minus strand of NW_027498730.1, from coordinate 11,666 downwards.
ACGAGCTAACAGATTATTCAAACTTAAGCAAGGAAAAAATAAACTTACAAGCCAACATGTCACACCCCGATCTTGGGCCTGGGTGCGACGTCCCGGCTGGTACATGTTTTGTAAATATATCAGAGTAGCGGGTTTATTTTAGCGGAAGTATTTAATATTAAAATATTAATTTACATTGCAAAATTCTTGGGAATTAAATACCCAAGTTTATTGGTTACAAAACAGTGTTATATTATTATTACAAGGATTCATATATTCAAAATAGAGCCATTCTCGAGCGATCTCTCTATTTCCTTGACTCTAAATCCTTGTCTTATCAGTCTTAGCATCTAGTTATCTGCATGGGTGGAAAAACATGTCAGCTATGTGCTGGTGAAACGTTGAATAAAACAGTTTATGATAGTTGTTAAATACAATCATAGTTTTCTGTTCACAATCTCAGTGGGAATGCCTGTCATTCTTGGGATTTGTACCACTGCCCTACACACATAATTCAAAGGTTCCCCGAGTACATAGCCCCTGTTCGGGGACAACCTTCCCCTAGACTATGTAACTCTATTAGAGAACTGGTTATGACTGATTTGGTTTTGTATGCCAATTATTAGTTATATATGGATCCAGACACATGTGTATTCGGTCTGAGTTACTTTTATTATCTATATTGTATTATAACGATTTTAGAGAAATAATCTCATGTAAATATTTATCAGACTCTTTGCAATAAACAACCTGTCTATTACAAGAGTAAAATTAGTTTAGGCCATAAAAGGTTTAACGTGTTCACATTGTGTTGTCAGTTCGGTGATATCATAACTTCTTTCCTCAGTATTCTATTAACCTATATTGGTAATAGCTATGTATCAGCATCTTGATGGTGTTTCTTAATTAATCAGCAGACTTTAAGTCTGATCAGTTCAGCAGACCCTCAGTCCGATCAACAGACTTCAAGTCTAATTCAGTTCAGCCAGACTCGAGGTCTGATCAGCAGACTCGAGGTCTAACCTAGCCTTAGTATAGTTATAGTCATTTATGAAAATACTTTGTATTTACGTATGACGTTTGGTATGACACGCTTTGGCCTAATAGAGTCTATCACGTTGGTAAACTTCTCCAAGTAAGTAAACGGGTCCCGCGGTTGATTGACATTTGTACGAATTACTTACCTTAGGCAAGAGGAGTCTACTAATGATATCCCCCTTCCAGTTACTACGTGCCCGTCAAGATATAATTTTGATAACATTACTTCACGTGGAAGTAACATCTTTACTTTGTAAGACTTTACTTTGGAAAATGTTTACAGTTTAACGACTATATCCTTAACTAGGTTCTAATAACTATATAGTAAAGTAACATAACCATAATCCTACCTTAGTCGACTAGTCAGAAGTAAGAACTAAGAAAATCGGCAGTGGTTCAGTTAGTGCTTCGTTTAAAAGAGCAACAGATCGTTAACAGCGCCTCCGCACCTCATTTCTTCACGAAATCAAGCCCCCGGAACCTCGGAACACCCTAACACGTTTCCCTAGGATAACTATGTGAGAAAGAAGGTGAAAATGGGATGAAATTGTTTGAACCTGTTGCTGCCCTTTTATACTTGAGTTTTGCAGGCCATTGCATAGCGCGATGGGCCTTCCCCTATGGCCATCGCGTAGCGCGACGCCGCAATTCACCAGATCAAGCCACGTGTTGACACGTGGTTGGACATGTGGATTCGATTACTTAACATGGTCATCGCGTAGTGCGATGGACCATTTGGGTAGGCCGTCGCGTAATGCGACGCCCCCCTTTTTTCTTGAACTGTGTGATACTCTGTCTCGTAGCGTGATGGAGTTATCAGGTGACCATTGCGAGCACAGTGTGTCTCAGAACTCAGAATTTTCATTTTTCACCCTCTAATTTCCAAAGTTTAAATTTTTAACCCAAACTTAGATGGGGCATTTTCACGGTGTTACATCCTCCCCACCTTTAGAACAACCTAGTCCTCGAGATTTATGTGAAGAGATGTGGATACTTTCTTATCATCTCAGATTCAAGTTCCCAAGTGAATTCCGGACCGCGTCGGGAATTCCATCTAACTTTACCAACTTTAATCTTTTACGTTTAAGGAACTTGGTTTGACTATCTTCGATTTGTATCGGTTCCTCTACAAACTTAAGCTTTTCATTCACTTGTACATCTTTTAAAGGCATTGCGAGTGTTTCATCAGCTAAATATTTTCGCAGATTGGATACATGAAACACATCTTGAATTCCTCGCATTTCTTCGGGTAACTCAAGATGGTAGGCTACTGGACCTATTCTTTCAACAATCTTAAATGGCCCAACAAATCATGGACTTAACTTCCCTTTCTTACCAAAACGAACAACTCCCTTCCACGGTGATACTTTAAGCAACACTTTATCTCCTTCTTTGAATTGCAACGGTTTTCGCCGTATATCAGCATAACTCTTTTGTCTATCACGTGCTGCTTTCAGTCATTCTCGGATTTGAATAACTTAATCAGTTGTTCTTTGGACAGTTTCAGGACCTGATAGTTGATTATCCCCAATCTCAGACCAACATGCGGGCGTCCAAAACGTTCTTTGGACAATTTCATATGGTGCCATTTGTATACTTGTGTGATAACTGTTATTGTATGAAAATTCTATCAGAGATAGGTGAGTATCCCAACTACCACCTAAGTCTTTAACACAAGCACGAAGAATGTCCTCCAGTGTTTGAATCGTTCTTTCACTTTGCCCGTCAGTTTGCGGATGATATACATTACTCAAATTCAAGCGTGTTCCCATCGCCTTTTGAAAAATTCTCCAAAAGTTGAAGGTGAAACGACTGTCTCTATCAGAAATAATGGATAATGGCACACCAAGTAATGATACTATGTTTTCAACATACAGTTGTGCTAACTTATCCATACTGAAGGTTTCTTGTATTGGAATGAAATGGGCAGACTTGGTAAGTCTGTCTACAATAACCCAGATTGCATCATTTTGTTAGGAAGTTCTTGGTAACTTCATGATAAAATCCATGGTAATCATATCCCATTTCCAGATTGGGATCTTGGGTTGTTGCAATAAACCTAACGACTTTTGATGCTCGGGCCTTGACCTTTGAACATGTTAGACATTTTGCTACATACAAGGCAATCTCTTTCTTCATTCCAATCCACCACTAATCATCCTTAAGGTTATGATACATCTTATCACTTCCAGGATGCATCATATACTTCGATTTGTGAGCTTCTTCCAATATTTTCCCTCTTAAGTTCCTAATCATCGGTACCAAGATTCTTTTTCCTAACCTGAGTATATCATTATCACCTTTGACCAATTGATCTATAGTACCGTTTTCTTTTTCAGCTTTTATGTTATTTTCTTCTAGTGCCAACTTCTGAGCTTCTTTGATATCGGTTAATAGATCAATCTTAAGTTCCAGCCTCAATGCTCGCACTCTTTTTGGCTTATCGTGTTCCTTTCTTCTCAAAGAATCAGCCACAACATTAGCTTTTCCTTCATGATAGACGATTTCATAATCATAATCGTTAAGTGTTTCCATCCATCGTCTTTGTCTCACATTCAGCTCTTTCTAATCAAATATATGCTTCAGACTCTTATGATCAGTGTAAACAGTAAACTTTACACCACACAAGTAATGTCGCCATAACTTCAGTGCAAAAATTATAGCTCCTAACTCCAAATCATGCGTGGTGTAATTTTTCTCGTGAACTTTCAGTTGTCTAGAAGCATAAGCAATCACTTTCTTGTCTTGCATCAAAACGCACCCCATACCTGTGTGTGAAGCATCAAAGTATACAGTAAAGTTATCTTGACCGTCAGGTAAGGCAAAGATAGGTACATGTGTCAGTTTCTGTTTAAGGGTTTCAAACACCTTTTCTTGTTTCGGTCCACACTCAAATTTAACAAATTTCCGAGTAAATTAAATTAAAGGAATTGCTATTCTTGAAAAATTATGTATAAACCTTCTATAATAACCAGCCAACCCCAGAAAACTTCTAACTTTTGTCGGGGTCTTAGGTTTCTCCCTATTTTGTAATTGCTTCAATCTTTTCCGGATCTACTTGGATACCTTTCTCTTTTATAATGTGTCCAAGGAATTGCACTTCAGACAACCAAAACTCAGAATTTTCATTTTTCACCCTCTAATTTCCAAAGTTTTACATTTTTAGCCGAAACTTAGACTGGGTATTTTCACGGTGTTACACAACAATCGTTTTAAGCTAATTAACTTAGTCATTTTGAGATCATTAACTAACAAGCAACAACCCCTTAATATACTTAAGAAAAGGTAAATAAACACGTTCTAGTTCACAAAAACTCGTGTTAAACAATACACAAAACGCTAAAATAATATTTTGAGATTTCCTTCCACCTCTTTCACTTCTTGAGTTCCTATCATCCATCATCTTTGAGCCATCTGTGAGTAGCCCACCATCTACAACATAAATAAAAACAACAGCAATGACAAATCTATTCCTAACCAAATCACCAAACTAGGTATGGATTATCAAAGTTCATATCCTCTATTTCATGAACCAACCCACCAAAACCATTTCTTTTATATAGTTTACACTTAGTTATGACAAAAAGTAATTTTAATTGTTGGACTCGGTCTGCCCAAGAGACATATTATAATTGATGTGGCTAGTACGTTATGATCCAAGTCGGGTCATACGCAATAACAAGCTAGAAAAACACCAATAATATTTGTTTATAGATAATATGATCATACTAAATAAATATTAACACTTATGATATTTGGAAAAGGGTTTCTAAATACATTGTACTTGTGAAATAAATAAATCATATGGATGATTTATATTTTGAGAGAAGACATTTCATAATGTTATTTAAAGATTGGTTAAATAACTATATGAAAGGCATAATTAATCATGTCACTTATGTTATGTAACAATTTTATTTATTCTACATGACATAAGTTTTATAACATAAAAATTGATTTTTGAATTTTGGAAAGAGCAGCCAAGAGCCCCCCCCCCCCCCCCCCCCTCCTCTTCTCTCTTTCTTGATAATAAACAACATGCAAGGAAATTGATTGGGAGTGGTGCATTCAAAACTCTCATCCTCTCTCTCAAAACACACAAGGGACACAAAAATAATCCTCCCATTCTTTCTCTCATTTTCCGCCAAGGCAAGGAGACGGAGAATTTCTAGTGTAAAAATCCTAGCAACAAGGTGTTTGTTGGAGGCTTGAAGGGTATGATAGCTTGAGGTGCTTCTCCATTGAAGTCTAGCCTTTCATCCATCATCTTCTTCATCCTTTTAGTTTCTTGAAAGGTAGAATCACATGAACATCTTGGTTGTTTATGTTTGTAAGTATGTAATTCGTACATGGATCCGTTTTTTTTTTTTTGGATTTTACATATAAAATGGGTTTTATATATATCTAAATAACAAGATTTAAAACTATATTATCCGCTGCGTTTTTAACATTAAAGAGGTTTTATGACTTTGATAATCTTGTTAAAACTCAACATTAATTACCTCTCATATCAAATGAATGTGTCCTTACTCGTCGGGGACTCGGGATTGGAATTTTCAGATTTTCTTCTTCCATTGCAGATTACTACGCATTAAAAAAAATTTCAAATGTTAGAATTAAATTAAAAAACCTAAAGATGTACCAGAAATATAAATATAAATATAAATATAAATATAAGCTTATTTCTAAACTTTGAACGGTTGATGCCAACTTAAAACAATCGCCTCCACAAACAAGAAGCTCGATCATATCCCTTGAAAATGAGCTTCGATAATCACTCAATACATGTCCTCCCGCACTAAATGCTAATTCTGAGGCAAACCGTTGTGATTGGACTGCAAAATATGTCACGGGCCATTTTGCTTAAAACAGGAAACTTGCTTGTATTTTGGCTCCACCATGTTAACACATCAAATTCCATATTCTCCAAAACCGTATAACTTGGCTCTTCTAAATATACCTCCAGTTCAGTTTTTTGTGTACCCTCAACCGGTCTAGACTTAATAAAAGCATAAAAATCATCATCTTCTCTACCAACACTTGAGCCTACAGATGATGTGCTCATTGGGTTGCTATTCACAACCTTAGCAGCTTGAGATGCATTAGAGTATTTTTCATAAATAGATTTTAACTTACTAATTACATCTTCAACCCGGTCATTAAGCTCATTTTGGGGATACAACCTCCAAAAGTCCAAGATACTAACATCTTTTTGAAACGTGGATCTAAAATAGAAGCAATTGACATAAGGACCCCCGATCTCTCTCCAATACTTCTCAAATTTTTTAAACATTGTTACACTCATCTTCTTCAAGAAAGTATCTTTTGACTTATACGCGTTAGTTATTTCTTTTTTCACTTTAAAAATCTCAACAAGAAATAAATTTGATGTCGGATATAATGTATCTGAAAACAATTTTGTAGCAGCCAAAAATACCTCAAGTAAGCGGCACACTTTTTTAGCCCGAGCCCACTTCTCATCCGTAAGGGCCTGCTCAAAGTTTGAATCCCTCAACGCATAACCTTCAAAATCAAGCTTGTAGTAAATAGCGGATTCAAGCATACGATGTGTTGAGTTCCACCTAGTTTTTAACATCAGTACACAAAGATCGACGGGTATTGATACCATGAATATTTGTTGTTTCACTAAACTTTTTTAGACGACAATGTAATTTCCTCAAATACTTTGCACCTTCTCTAATTTTTAAAAGAGAGTCCTCAATTGTTCCAAAACCATCTTGTACAACCAGATTTAGTATATGCGCACAACATCGTACATGAAAAAACATTCCATCAAAATGTAACTTCCTTTTTCCTTTAAAAGTATTTCGCAAAATTGAGGCAGCCCTATCATTACTAGATGCATTGTCTAAAGTAATTGTACCAATTTTATCTTGAATACCCCATTTAACAAGGCACTCTAAAATAGCATCAGAAATGACCTCGCCACTATGGGGTGGCGCAAGCTCATTGAAACTAGTTATGCGTTTTTGCATTTTCCAATTGGAGTCAATATAGTGAGCTGTCAAACACATGTACCCTCTTATATGATTTGATGTCCAACAATCAGTAGTTAATGAGATCATATCAACACTTTTGAAAAACTTTTTCATCTTTTCTCTTTGTGATTCAACCACCCTTATGCAATCTTTGTAGCAGTTGGTCTACTCACTTTTTTATAAAGAGGGTTGTTGTACTTCATAAGCTCATTAAACCAATGATATTCTACAAATGAAAAGGGTAGCTCATGGGCTATAATCATTTTTGCAACCATTTCCCTACATTTCATATGTTCAAAACCCTCACCCGTGTTATATTTGGATGCACATTTTTCAAAGTTAATCAAACCTTTTTACCTCTTTTCCGTTTCAAATTTGTACATTTTGGCAAGTGTCGCAAGAGTTAAGAAGTGGACTTTGTCGGTTGTGGTTTGTATGTCTGCTTACAATGGATGCATCTATCTTTTAGGACCTTCTGACCATTTTCTATCACTTCAACATTGAATTCAAAATGAGCATGAACTTCAGATTTATACTTTTTTTAGACTCTCATCATCGTCTAGCCTTTTATCAATCTCATCTTCAGATTGATCAACAATATCCTCGTCATTTAACTCAACGTGATCGCTGGGGGTGTCGGCTCCACCAACTGATTCTTGACATCCTACAATTCTACAAAGCACATGAACACATCTTAACACTAACACAAATATAACAGGTACAAAAAAGAACATTGACTTAAGAAAGTATCATAAAAAAAGACACAGACACTAACACAAATATAATTGTTAGTATGATGTTGATACTCATATCACTTAATCATTGTTAGAATTCTTGCCTTTATCAATTCTGCAGGTTACTTCGTTGCCGTCGCCGTAGTGGAAAAAAGAAGAATTAGGGTTGAAAGTTTAATTGGTAATGGTAAGAGTAAGAGGGTTTGATAAACTAAAATTGGGAATTGTTATTTGGAATTTGGAAATAGGAAACGGTTCGATGAGAGCATCGGAATTCTAATTTGATTTGCAACTATTTAGGAAACAAAAAGTCACTCCATATATATTAATATGATATATATGTTATTACTATATATATATATATATTATATGAGTCTTAGCGTATGAGCCAACGAGCCGAGCCACAAGCCGAGCCACCCAGGCTCGAGCTCGAACCGAACAAAACTCAAGCCAGCTCGGCTTGGCTCAATTTAAGATCGAGCTTTTTTCGAGCGAGTTTTTTTGGGTTTTCTCGAGCGAGTTTCGTGCGAGCAGCGACTCGCGAGCTTTTTGAATACCCCTAATTGGTCCTTAGACTTGGATTTTTTAGGGTGTGCATTAAGCCTTAAACATGAGAAACAGTCTATCTATTACATTACACGAAAACTCTGGGTTGCACGGTGGGCCTGAGCCCACCCTCTCTTTGGGCTAGATCCGCCCTTGGAAGTCGGTGTCAACTAGGGGTGTTTCTCGGGTTTCGGGTTGGGTTCTTTAGGTTTTAAAGTTTTAAATCTTAAAGCGGAACCCAATTCAAATATCTCACGAGTTTTTTGAGATCGGGTAATTCGGGTTCGGGTTTTTTCGGGTTCAGTTAATCGGGTTTCGAGTATCCTAGAAAATAAAACAAAAAGCAAAAAATTTACTTCAATGCTAAAACTAAAACAACATATTCCTTTTTCTCTTAATGCAAATAATCAAATAATAAACCAACGTAACTTGATAAAGTTATAAAATCAATTCAAAAGAAGAAAACTAAAACTTGAACCATAATCGTCTTCAATCAAACGTATTTTGTTGTTCGATTACGGTTGCTATTAGTAACACACACGGAAAACATAAATTAACAATAAACAATTGATCCATAATAGTTGGAATGACAATAGTCGATTAGGCTCAAATTCTAATAACTTTAGTGACTAAGACTAAGCCTATTACGCTTAAAAGTATATTTAATTTCAAAATTAAAAGTTTACTCGTGTTTTTTCGGGTTGACCCAAAATTTATAAATCAAACCCGAGAACTAACCCGAATTACTTCGGTTCGGGTTTTCGGGTCAACTTAGTTCGGGTTCAGGTACGGGTTTTTTTCGGGTTGGGTTTCGGGTAAAAGTGGCAGCCCTAGTGTCAACTTGAGTAACCATATTGATCAAGTTAGTCCATTAGTAACTAGTTTGACTCAGGGTCAGACCTAAAACCTTAAATGTCGGAACATGATGTTGTGGTTCCAACGGTTTAATCGTTGGCCAAGAAATTTAGGAAGAAAATACTAAGACTCAACGAGATCAAGTCAACAAAACCGAGCATCAACCTACGGTTTCCCCCCAAGACTATATTTGAATTTTTGTAACTCCATGATTTGTAACATCTTGTAATTACTTGTCTTTTCTTTCCTTGATCTTAGGCCTATTATTATGCCTTGATTTTTGCTTATTCTCTAGAGTATGTAACCTCATATTGTAATTGAATAATTAAGTTAATTGACATCTTTTCATAGAAACTAGGCTAGAAAATAGGGAGATGGTTTGGACTTAAATTTATATTTTTCATTCCTAATCTCTGAACGTTAAACATGCTTGGCTTTATAAAGCCTTTCAATGAAATAACTAATAATAACTAACATAACCACTAACACCACTCTGGATGTGGATTGACGTGGCACACATCACATGAGCACCCCTAATTTTGATTCAAATTCAATTAATAATGGATTCAAGTACAAAACTACGATATGGGTGACTTTCAACCCTGGTGGTGCGCATCCCCACTTGCAAGTAGGACCTGGGTTCGAGTCTCTTACTATAGCTTTTCAAATTTATGGCTATTGTTTTTCTTGTGGTTTCACTTTGACACCAAGTCACCAACATAAGAGCTGATAGCTCGCCTTGGACAAATTACAATATAATTTTTGGGGTTCTCTTGCTCGGTTGGTATTAAGTTTGCTGGTATCGTAACAAACCGAATCAACAACAATTAACTTTATGCCGCATCACACAGGAGAATCCAATTAGTCTTCATTAAATGATTAAAACTAATATTTTCAGTATTTAATGACTTAAAACTTATTTTTTTTTAAACTATCTTATAGAGCAAAAATTTATTATCTTTTATACAATTATGGTATTATGGTATAAAAAATAAGTTTTTTTAACATGTTTGATTTAATATTCGATTAAAACATTGTGTTCATAAATGCTAGAATGGTACTCCTAATTAAACTATCATTACAATAACATGTCCACATTTTCAAGATATGGTTATAAAGAACTGAATGTGTGCAGGTCTCGTGACGGATCTAACAACTAAGTTCTTGAGACAATCTAGACCATTAGCTAGCGGAAATCACTAGTGGTTAACCTAGATCTCGAATCTTGGAGTGTTTGGTTTATTTGCTTGAAAGTAAGGAGAAGAAGATAGAGAGAAAGAGCAGAGAGTTGTGAAATGGATAAGGAAGAAGTGTTTGGGAAAGCTTATTGTGCATGAGAAGTGTTCGCTATTTATAGTGGGAGACTTTCATGTTTCACAATATATTATTTACAGCCCAATGGGCTCACCAAAATAAGGCCTCATGACCAAATATACAAGTAAACAAAAACCGACATTCTACCATGTTACAATAATTACGACTAAGTAAATACAAAAGACTAAACAAACAAAACCGGGCTCTACAATCTCCCTCTAGTCTTTAGTATTTGCTTCGGTAGTCTCTGTCGTCAATCGGTCTCTTATTCAAAGGCGGAAGGGTAATCATACAGTTGATTGTCAACAATATATCGCAAATACTTGTTGAAAGTCTCAACTATCTGGCGGTCTTATCCCTTCGAATGTCTTCCAGAGTCGCCACGGGGGAGTGATACAGCTTAAGCAGATCTACATAGCAAAGGGCAGTCAACTCATGCTCGTTAAAGAAGCGGAGAAAGTGCGTCTTTTTGCAGTGAATTATTGCTTCCCCCCGTGCTGTTGTCAAACTCCCAACATATAAATTGCCACCGAAACGGTTCTCCATGGTAAATGGGGTGCCCATCTCTGTGTATTTGTACAACCATGCCTTTCTTCTTTTCCCAGTGGCTGGATTGACCTCGGTTGGATGTCGAAAATTCTTACCCTTGTTAAGCTTGAATTCAGGGTAGTTCCTTCTCCACTATTTGTTCAAAAACCGGTTGAACCATCCTTTAAGCTTCTTCTCCGTTGCTGAATACGATACAATACGTCTGAAGTAGTTCATGTAAAGCTGAGACAGTGTGCGCATATCATGGTAGTGCATGTAGGTCAAATCTCTGTTTGCACGACGAATTGCCAAGTTTTGCTCCAGTGGTGCCATTTACAATAGACAATCGGAGAATCATCGAGGTACTGATACAGTCGATCACAAAGACTTGCCCGCTTGATCATGTAATTGCGTTTTTTTCTTCTTCGTTTCGGAGCTTGAGTCGGTTCAGCAGTAATCACAGGGAGAGCGAACACAGTCACTGGCTTCTGTACCGATTCTTCAACATCATCACAAACCGGAGTGTCCGGGTTCGGCGAGTAGTTTATTCCGTCATCATCTTCCATGACTTCTTGAACCTGATAGGAATTACCTGCAAAATGAGCAATGTTAAAGATAGAATTGTACCCCTTCTTAATTGTAGCATCCGCATCTTTATTTTCTGTGCGGCTTT
>NW_027498729.1:0-68341 GCF_021521415.1 Bidens hawaiensis | reverse complement strand
TAACAGGGAAAAACTGTAGGTTCCCTGACGGATCGCACGAGATATCTCGGTCTACTCAGGTGCGGAATCCCTGCGTAGATCGTTACGAGTATAGAACACGAATCACACGAACACACGAAACGAACACACATTATATATTATAACTCAAACACGTGATGTAGTATCACTGTTACAGACTCTCGTCCTCACGTTACAATGAACTCGAACAACTGACACGAACTTAAACGACTATCTCAACCAAGCCGTAAACTAGAACTATAAATACACGACAACTTCGCCTGGCATGTTCAGGCGAAGTTGTCCATAACTTCGCTTGACTAACAAGTTCGCCTGTTAAGCGAACTTGTCAGTAACTTCGCTTAAACATACAAAACATAATTAAACATTACAGACTCGATTACAGACACTAGACTATGAACTACTGACATTATGCACCAACAGACTCCCCCTTGGTAGTAGCTTCATATCTTGATCTTTAAGCACTTGTCTTGTAATCTTCAACCTTGTATCTTCACGCATGCACTCCTTCTCTAACACAAACTGACACAACTCTTTGATACTTCCTCGCTTCGTCTTTCCAAGCAGGAATATAAAAGATTTTCTTCTCATTAAGCACCTTCAGATCAGCTTGCGATAAGTTTACCAAATGCATCGGATCGTAAACTCTTAGGAGCTCTTGTTCATCCTCGTCTTCCATCACCGCCTCTGCTGTCTCACAATCCACATACCACCACTTTAGGTCTTTAAGCACATCCTTGGGCATTAGCTTCATCGGTACTTCTTTAAGGCACCGGATCGGTTTATACTTCATGACCATCCAAGGTTTTCCATCAGCTCTCAAACCTCTATCCTTGTCTTCAACAAGTTTTCCCTTCTGCGGTTTCAACAGCTCAAACTTCTTTTCTTTTATACTCTCTCTTCATACAATTTTCTCAATGACTCTAGCCATATTATCGTCATTTCGATTGATTAACCCCAATCTGGCTAAGTCTTTCACTTCACATTCCGGCAGTGTATTCAACGACCTTAACATTCTTTTAAAATACTGAACGCCGTCATACCGTTTAATCACAAAGAGCTTCAACTGCTCATCATAGATCCAGCAAATAATCCCTTTCTTCGCTTCAGCATAGCCTTTAATATTGTAACTCTTTTTAAACATTGTAGGGACCGCTGGTTTCTTCGTTTTGACGAACCACTGAGCATAGCCTTCCTTCCACCTAGGCTGCTCTTCCCATTCAGTCTCATCATTTTCCATCTCATTACCCATATCGGCTTTCTCAATATCTGGGATCTCGTGTTCAACATTTTCTTCTACTATTTCACCTTCTTCAACATCTTCTTCAATCACAATCTGCGCGCCAATCTTCTCAATCTCCTCAATAGGCAGCACATCATCATCAAACATCACATCATCTAGCATATCATCATCTAATTCTTTCAAAGCATCAATCACATCATCTTCATCATCAACCATCACCACCTCATCACCACCAACTGCACTTGCAGACTCCCCCTGAGCTGTGGAAGTCCCAAGAGCTTGAGTAGTTCTTGGCAACTCACCACCTGCACCTTTCGATGCATTGGGATCATCGTCTCTATCATTTCTCTTCTTTGTCCTTAACTCGTCGCCTCTACAGCTTGTCTCCCCCTGAGATGCCAAGAACTCCTTCATAGCATCTATAATTCGCCCATGTTCAACCAGGAGGGACGACTGTAGTTGATTCTCTGCTACAAGGCGCTGAATAGCCTGGGTCTGGATAGAGTTTATCCTCGATTGCTCTGCCACGACCCGTTCAAGTGCAGCTATTCTCTTCGAGTCTGAGAGGGTTGCATCGAAATCAAACCTCATGTTAGATGTGTCTTGAGTATACTCAGCAGGGATCTCGAATGTAACCGGGACATCAGAAGCAGTTATGGACGTAACCGCAGGTGGTATCGTGACCGACAACCCTGCAGTTGCAACGACTGTCGACTCTACAAATTGTGCCACCACCTCTGAAGGAGTAAGCGTTGGAGGTGGTAAAGACACAATCTCCGGAGTCGTCATCTGTAGTGTGATGGATGGGATGCCGACAGCTGATGTAGCCACCACGGGAACATCCGCGGCGCTTAAACCTGTGACCTGTACAGATGTAGGAAGAATCGACATACCTGACAGTGCGGATGGAGCGAAACGTACAACTCTTGAAGTCTCTCCAGCTCCCATACCTGCACCTGTCCTTTCCCGTCTTGAACGTCTAATCAACTTGTGAATATCCTCTTCTTCTTCTTCTTCTTCTGACTCAGTATCATCAACTGTCCTCTTTCTCTTCCCTAACGTCCTTTCTCGTGTCACCAACATCCTTCTCGCCTCATCCATAACATCATCAAGATCTGAGTCAGCCACCGTCGTAGCTGCTCTAGTAACATTCACTTCCCGAACCTGTGCAGCAGAGACCTGCACCTCTTCTTGCGGATCAAACCGGTCCATGTCGAAGAATCCTTGGCCGCCAAATGCAGCATCAAGGTCTACATCCTCCTCAGCCGACACAACAGGCACATCAGGTACATCTCGAGGTGCTCCTACCTGTCGTGGTTGAGGGTCTCTTTTTATATTGTCATACACATGCATAACTATTCTTAACATCTTAGATATTATTAGGGTGTAGTCTCTTCTGTCTCATATATTATTAGGGTCTGGTCCCTTCTTTCCATACCACCACACATACATACATTTATTATATACGTTCATACATACCCTTATCCTCATACATCTATCATCACATACATACATTTACACTTACCACTAAAGGTAAATGTATTAACTAATAACATTGAGTACGCACATAGACCCGAAAACATAACAAGGAATGGAAGTTCTAATCGAATGCCCATTCGATTCGATTACTTTGCCATTTGATTCGATTACTTTTCTGTCAATTTGATTCGATTACTTATCAACTCGATTCGATTACTTTACTGAGTCAGGTTTCTTAAGGACTCGATTCATATATGGTTTCCGTTCTTATCATTTTCCAGCCTTTGTTTTGCTCGTCTTTCATAAGAACGAGACTTAGTCTGTAATAACATCGTTTTATTTCAATAAACCGGTCCAAACGTTACCCGTTTTGTCCCGTTTCATTCTAAAACACCTTGTTTACGTCCAAGTTCATATTTTTCTTGCATAAAATGCCCGATTTGCCTTAGTATCAAATCTTAGGGAAAACCGACCTTAGAAACGTGACCTGTAATCCAAAACGTACCTTTTTAGTTCTCCTTTAGCTACGCTTTAGCTTCAACACGTGACTAAGGACGTTTTTCTTGTTTGTATGAGGAAGATCTAGCATGAACCCTTCTTGGTTCGGATTAAAATTATGACCCGTAAAGGATAGAGGTGTTTGTGTATGTCTTAAGTGTGTAGGGAGGCAAGGTTGGTGGAAATGAGGGTATTATGGTTTTAGGGAGGTTTAAGGGGGTTTATATACCCTTAAGCCCATGGACCTAAGGTCCATTACCATCTCTTATTCCATATTTTTTTGATTAAGCCTACACTATATTATATTAGTTAACTTTACTAAGTATTAACACCCTTAAGTAAACGAATTTCTTTTATTTATTATTATCAAAAGTGGGATGTTACAAGCTGTTACAACAAGTCCATATATGAACTTTAGCCGAGTTATAGCAGAAACTACACAGATGTTTTACGAAATCGCAAGCTTCGTCGATAAGTAAAAGAAACTGATCTATACTTGTATGTCTTAATATAGCTCGTTTACCAAATCTAAGTTTTGGTGGGTTCCCCTGGCGAGTTGGAGTGCTTTACAATTTTTCAAGGAGGTTGATATAGCTCCGGTGATACGATTTGTCACCGGATCTATGGCTAAAAAGTATGTTGTGGCTTCCGATGTGAGATTGTATTTAACTTAATTTGTTTGGTTTTTTTTTTCATTTATTACGATGATTCTAGACAAATTCCAATGTTATAAGAGTGAATTTTCTTCATGTGGAAATTAGTTTAAAGTATAACTTGATTATATGTTGAAAAAAGAGTTTATGTGCACATGTCTATTGAAAAGGTCCCGTGGATTGGAAAAATGTGATATGAATGTTACATTTTGAAGTTGTTAATAGACCCGTTCATTTACGTGTGTTACATTTGAGTATGTTCATAGACCCATTCATTTACATGTGTTACATTTATTGCCTTAATAATTTATTTATTTAGTTACATTTCTTACGATCTGAATATATTAATGGACCCGATAATTTACATTTGTTACGTTCATTTCGTTAATAATGTATTTAGGTCTTACATTTTTGCATTTGCAGGATTCATGTGCATTTTTAACCAGACCAGTTACGTTTCCTACACTTATTGATTGTTGTAAAGTATGTAAACATGTTTAAAACATGTAAAACACGCCTGAATGTAAAGCAGGTACAAGATGTAAACGATGTAACATATGTAAAACACGTCTGATTCTATAATTTTAACCAGCCCAGTTACATTTTTTTACATTTATTGGTTGTTGTAAAGGATGTAAATTTTGTAAACATGTGTAAAACATGTAAACACGCATGAATGTAAAGAATGTAAACAATGTAACATATGTAAAACTGTAAGGCCCCGGTCCCAATATCCTACTTTAACGTTGGATTTACTCATACACACAGTTCTAAATATCGGAGTGAATTAAAACTTTTCGCGGAATATATAAAAACATCAACCATTCGTTACTTAAGTATTAAATTTAAAACAAACAGTCAAACATGTCTTTCAAGTTCAAAACATAATGACTTCAAATCTTCAGATGTCAGCTTATTTATTCTTCAACCATGTGTGCTCCTCAAGCCAGCTATCCCATTCTATTTGCATGCGTGCATACTTAAAGTCAGCTACACTGAGTGAGTTCTAGTTAATCAGGCAACATATATTACATTCACATACTTACATATATACGTCCGAAGATACATACTTAACCTGTTTACCTTTCTTATATGCATACATACCTTCATTCTTTCTTTCATACTTTCAATCATTACATACATAACTATCCATACGTTTTAAAGAGCATTTCGCCATATAACCTTCGCATATATTATTAGGGTATGTTCCCTACATTCGCAGATATTATTAGGGCATGCTCCCTACATTCGCGGATATTATTAGGGTTTGTTTCCTACATTCGCATATATTATTAGGGTCTGTTCCCTTCATTTGCATATATTTTAGGGTATGTTCCCTACTTACTCGTGCAACCATACATTCATTCAATTATATAATTGTGTCCTTACAACTGTCATTTCACATACATATAACATTCATAAGGCATACATTTACCACTTAAGGTAAATGTATTAACTAACACATAGGGTATGTTTGGTATGAGGTAATGAAATGGACGACGAAATGGAATGAACGTGGTAATGGAATGGACAAAGGAATGGAATGAGTTATTACCACTCCAATGAAATGTTTGGCTACCACATGGGAATGAAATAAATCATTACTTTTGCATTGTTTGGTAGGTTGGAAAAAAAATAAATTAAAATGGTAGTGAGTGGTGGTGGTGGGAGGTAGGTGGCGGTCGTGCATTGGTGGGCGGTGATGATGGTTGGCGGTGGCGGTTGGTGGTGGACAACGAGATAATGGTGGTTGTGGGTGGTAGGTGGTAGTGGGGTGGAGGTGGGGTGGGTGGTGGAGGTAACAGTGGAGGTGGTGGTGGGCGGCGGGTGTGATGGTGGGGCGATGGTTGATTGATGCGGCGGGTGGTTGGCACTGATGGCGATGGTGGTGGTTGGTGGCAGTGGCAACGGTGGTGGACAATGGTGACGGTGGGCGGCTGGCACTGATGGCGATGGTTGGTGGAGGTGGGTGGTGGCGGAGGTGGACGGCGATGGTGGTGGTTGGTGGCGGCGATGGTAGGTGGTGGTGGTGGTAGGTGTTGATGGTGGGTGGTGGTGGGAGGGTGGTGGAGGTGATGTAGGGTGAAAGAGGGAATGGAATGAAAAAAAACATGGGGGTATGGAGGGAATGAAATTGGGGTATTTTAGAGGGAATGGAATGGACTAGGTAATGAGTTATTCCATTCATTTGATCAACCAAACACACTTTTCTCCATTTCCTCACAAAGGGTCATTCCATTCCATCCTCCATTCTTGCATACCAAACGCTACCATAGAGTATGCACACAACCCACGAAAACATAACAAAGAAATAGGGTTAGAAACTCAAATATGTCATGTTCCTTTCTGAGTTTATGGTCACACATCTTCTAAGTTGGGCATAACTAACTGTGTAGCAATTATCAAGCATCAGTTAACTACTCCTAATTATATCATATTTCTAGGTTAATGAAACCCATTATATCATATTTCTAGGTTAATAAAACCCCTAGCTAACAACTCCTAATTATATCATATTTTCATTTAATACAAATAATAAATACATTAATTGCTCTTTACAATTAACATAACCAACCAAACTAAAATATTTAAAAAATATAGAAAAAATTCATCAATTTTTGTAAAATATTATGCTCTCTCTCTCTCTCTCTCTCTCTCTCTCTCTCTCTCTCTCTCTCTCTCTCTCTCTCTCTCTCTCTCTCTCTCCTACACAAATAGAATTTATTCATACATTATAATTTCTTTAACCCAATATATCAATATTCATCAACATGTGATTTTATTCCTGGCCATCAATACATATTTTTCCTCAATTAATATATCTACATAAATCCACACATACTTAAAATGTGATGAATAATACAAAATAAATATCCGACACTGTACACACGCTTGTATTATAATATAACGAAAGGCATTCAACCTACAATCCTACACAAAACATGTTACCTACACTTGTTCTAAGCATAAGAAAACATATAACCTACACACACTATATATATATAAGGTACACGGATAATACATATATCCTACACATGTGTACATTAAATTTTAATAAGAATATACAACCTATACAAAAACATAAACCTACACTTGCATTTCAGCATCAACAATTATATATAACCTACACGAATCTGCACGAAACCTACACATGTGTGTTTAATATTAACAAAAATATTTGGATGTTGTATTTTAAATTACACATGTGTAGGTTATATATATTTTTGTGTAGTTTATACATACTTGTTGATGCTGAAATTCAAATGTATGTTAGATGTTTATGTGTACATTATATTTATTTATTTTTTTTTGGCAAAAACACAATTGTTGGTTATATATTTTTGCATAGGTTGTATGTTTTTGCTAAAATTTAATGTCTATATGTAGGATATGTATATTTTTGTGTAGTTTATATACTTATTGATGTCGAATTTCATATGTAGATTGCATATTTTTGTGTATGTTATACGTGTTTTGTGCTTAAAACTAGTGTAGGTTTTATGATGTATCTAACTCATATATTTTATTTTTGATATTTAATGGACGCATGCGTATGATATATATTTTTCGTATTATTCATCACAATGGTTTTTGTAGTTATGTCACCTAAAAGAATATATATGCAATGATGACTATTAAAAAAACTTACGCATTATAATTGTTTTTTGGATAGAAATAAATTGTCGTGTATGAATAAATTGTATCTGTGTAAAATAGAAAAATCAAGAGGAATTTAGTGTTCATGAAAATTAACAAGTTATGTTTTTAAGCGTATACAAGATAATGTGAGTTTCAATGTGGCAGTTTTAATATATTCAAACATTTTTTATGTTGTCTTTCACCGTCACGTATACTAGAAAAGCCCCCCCCCCCCCCTCCAACCTAAAAAAACCTAATCCACAACCTAGAAAACCTAAACCTCCTAAAAGCATATCCCTAAATGTTAAACTAAACTCGAAGGCTAAACCAAGATTTTTTTCTTTGTAATGGGGAATGCTAGATAAAAATTTTGGTTTTTTTTTATATTTTTCATTTTTTTTGGTTTTATAGTTTTTTTTAATTATTTTTCAATGGCTAAACCGATTTTTTTTTTTGGAACGAGCTATGCTAGATAAATGTTTTGGGTTTTTTTTACTTTTTGTGATGTAGGTAAATGAGGGTGTACCATAAGGATGGGGAAATGACTTAAGGGTTGGGAAGGGTGTTCCCTAATTCCCTACTTTTTTGGAGTTCCTCAATGAACGCACCCAAAATAAAGCACACCAGTTAAATTGGACACTATACCATGTAAATAGGAAACTATACACATATGTATAATACTTATTTTTGTTTTAATTTAATGCATGTTATTATTTATACACATATGTACAATTAAAATAATGCATAATGTACATATGTGTACATTATGTAAACCGAGATTAAATACAAATATACATATGTGTATAATTAGGTTTTTTTATGAAACGGGATGAAAAATTAAAAAAATTGTTTTTTTTTACTTTTTAAACATTTTCGTTTTATAATTTTTTTAATAATTTTTTAAATGAATTTTTTGTGACTTAAAATGGTTCATAAGTTCAAAAACTTTTCTTAGAATCCTCATCATATATATATATATATATATAGACACAAGTAGAGTAATTATAATTACTCTATGATGTAATCATATAATGGCTCTATTTGTATATATAATTACTCTTATCACTATTAACATGTTAATTCCATTTGTATTTAATGCATACCCTATATATATATATATGTATGTATTATGTGCTAATAACACATACAAAAATTAAATAAAAAACATATATGTAGGCCGACTAATTATATGTATGTAATAATCGTTCAAAAGAATATTTATGATTATACTATTTACATATTTTTTGAAATGTTATTATATATATATATATATATATATATATATATATATATATATATATATGTGAGTGAGTGTAAATAGTAGCGTTATATAGGTTATTTTACATATATGCAATTATATATATGTAAAAGAGAAGTTATTGGCAGCATAGCAAACGTAACGAGAACCGACCTAACGTCAGTTTTTGTTTACGTAATGGAAACAGACTGAATTCGTGTAAACTCACTGCATCAACGCCCGGGACTGACAATGCTAAGGTTTTTATGCCGTTTGGTTTTTTGTTTTTGTTCCGATACTACAACGAATGTAACGAAAACCGACCGGAAGCCAATTTTCTTTTTTATTTTTTGTTTTAGTTCTGGTACTGTAACGAACGAGAAAGAAACCGACCAAATTCGCGTAAAGTCATTGCCTTTTGTTTTAGTTCCAGTATCACCGTAACGAAACCCGACCAACTGTCATTTTTGTTTTAGTTCTGGTATCGTAAGAAACCGACTAAATTCACGTTGACTTATCATCTCAACCTCAAGACCGACAACGCTTGAGTTTTACCACCAGCCATAGTTGCGCGGGTAAATTCCTAGTTGATATATAATATATTTAGTGATTGCCCAATAGAAGTTTTTATTGGTTCCTTCAACTCAAGATGGTTCTCATCTAATATATATATATATATATATATATATATATACACACACACTAGTTGTTATTCCTTGTATTATATGGTTTTTTTACATTATTCGTTTCTAATATTTATATATATATTCTAGTTTTTAATTTATTTATTGTAAAAAAATTAATAATATACTTAGTCTACACTATATATAATATATGAGTGAAGGACCTCTTAAATTTTAAGAGGTATCATTTTTGTTGCATATTTTACAAGTAATAACGCATAAAATTTTAAGAATGTAGAGGTAATATAGTCTTTGCTCATTCAAGAATGATTTACAATAATGGTCCTTTAACTTCAATCAATTTTATTTAATTTATTAAATAGTTACACATTTTCCCCTCTTTATAAACCAACTACCCCCACGACTTTTTAACGGCCATAACTTTTTCACACGTTAATATTTTTCTAAATAATACACCATAAAAAAGAGCATTCTATTATCTTTAATTTGAGTATGATATTGCTATATTAATTTTAAAAAAACTAACATGTTACGTGATTACCAGTTATTACCGGCAACAAGTTGGGTAAGTTCGGCTAATGGTGTCGGAACAGGTTAATCTTGAAACAAGTTTAATACAAAAAAAGGGTTAATTTAGTTTTTGTCGAGATAGGTTTAGATTGAAAGGGGCCATGTCAAAACGGGTTTCGGGTTAAAACATTTTTTGGTCGGAACAAGTCCGTCTAAACGGATTGGGTTAACAAGTAGTTTATTTGAAATTATAATACATTTCATCTTTGTTTTTTGATTGTCGCCACCAATTACTCAAGCATTAGTTGCGCATATGACAATGTTTATACAAATCGACTTGCTCGCTTCTAGGCATTGGGTGGCATACAATCTGGCACCGGTTACGCGTCCGATGCCACGTTAAATGCATACCACCTTCGAGTGACACACAAATCGTTGCGAGGTTACAAATGTACTAACACCGGTTGCGTTTGCGCGTTTACCGCAACATCGCGCGGGCATCAGGCTATTATATGATGATGAAAAAGTTTCACAAATAAATGGGATGTTATAATCTAGTCTAAAAGCTATCTGGGCTTGGTGAGATCAATGACCCGTTAATTTTTTTTACTATAAAATTGTTTCTTATTTTAAATAATATATTTTTATAAAAGAAATCTGATATTAATTTTTTGTATATCCCTATTTTATAAGATATTCATATAAGATATTTGGTGAAATTAATTTTTAATTTAATGAGATATTATAACTAGTTTAAAGGCTATATGGATTTGGTAAATTAATATCATTTAATCTCCAGTTACATAATATACACATATGCACATTATCATGTATTTTTAATTGTACACGTGTATAAAATTTACATGTATATATACATATATGTATAATTTATCAAAACGAGAATTTTGTATATTCTTTTTTTATGAAACCAGGATGCTAGATAAGAGTTTTGTTTTTTTTTTACTTTTTTTATTTTCGCATTTGTTTTGGTTTTATAAATTTTATTATTATTATTATTATTATTATTTTAAGGGTTTTTCTATGATTTAAAATGGTTCTCAAAATTCTCAATTTTCAAATGATTCTCACACGATCCAAATCATATATATATATATATATATATATATATATGTGTGTGTGTGTGTGTGTGTGTGTGTGTGTGGATATGCACACACACGATGAGTATCATTACAGAACTGTTAAATTATTTAAGAACTTGAAGGAACTCTAGAAAACTAACGTTCTTTTTATAAAATAATTTTTATGTTAACGTTATTTGAGTGTAGTTTTGTCATTTTTTATATCTATATTTACGATAACAATTTTGAAAATTAGTTTTATACATATCTATTTTTTGTTTTGCATCTATGTAAATTTGTTAGTACATAAATTTACACAAATGTAAACTTGTGATTAATATATATAATCAAATTATTTTATATAAAATATGATATAACTACTCTTAAATAATGTTAATAAATAAAAAAGTTTAAAAAAGTATTTGGTTGTTTAAAGTTTCTAAGAGTATTTAACTTTTTTAGAGTTATATATATATATATATATAAATTTAATGGACAAACAACTTTAAAATAGAGTTGACAAGGTTATTAAAACCAAGACAACATGCATAATGAATAATGATTTAGGATATTACGAAATGTTTTGGAAATATATATTAATAAATATGAGTTATTAAATATGGAAGAAAAACAATGTGTGAAGGTAGGTTGGAAGTAGAGGATATAGATGTAACATTTTACTAGTTTTTTGGTATGCTTTGGTGGTACTCTTTTTGGAGTTCGCCGACACAAAGCATTAGTGATGCCACACCAACTCCTCAACGAAAAGGCAAATGTGTAATGGGTTTAGAATGCAACTTCACATATTTTGATATACAACACAGAGACAAAATGATCTTAAAAGTATGTTTTTCACTTTGGACCGGTTTAAAATCTACTTATTTATTTTAATAAAGTAAAATAATTGTAGACACACATTGGTTTATGATTAATCCTTACATTTTTTCCCTCCAAAACTAATATATGTCATAGATAAATAATTATTCACTTTCTTTTACAACTGCATTTATATTATATCTATATCATGATTAAATTATTAACTTTTTTTTTAATTATATTTATATTATATCTGTACATTCTGATAAAAATAAAGTTTACATATTATACTAATATACATTGTTAGAATATATTTTACAACAAACCTGGTAAAATCCAAAAATTAACAACAAATCATGTTTTTTAAATAAATAAAAGAATATAATTTTAAATGTTATCATTAGCATATTATACTATGTATATTGTTGAAAATATATTATACTATGTATATTGTTGAAAATTGTAATAAAAAAAAAATTAATATGCTTTCAATTTACGAAGTAATTTTTTTAATCATTAAATTATAAATATATGCTTAAAAATTGATCTATTTTTTAAAAATAAATCCATTTATCTATTGGTTTCTTTGTACATTGTCATATAAATTTATAAATTATAAATATATGATTTAAATCTATCTATTAATTTTTACAGTTAATTTAGTAAACTATACATATATGTGCTAAATTACGCGATAGTATATACCAATCACTTTCAAATATAATAAAGTTTATCACATTTAGTTTATTGTGTTTTTTTATTAAGGATTGCTTCGGGTTTTTTGTGGAACTTAAACTTGATTGTTAGGGGTTAAAAGTTGGTAAATAGATCGTTTGGTATAAATTAACTACATTTGGCTCAAATTTGATACGGATAAAAAATGGGTAATCTGATTATATTTAAAAATTTGAGAATGCAAATAGATTTATCGTCAAACTTGTTGTGGGTTCAAAGTTTTGAATTGTAAATGTAAAACAAATGAAAGTTAGAATTTTAAATGTGATTGGGTTTCTAATTTATATTTATGACATTTTTGGAAATAGTCAAAAGATTCGGGATTTTGCACATTGAGTATTTTTCTCATGATTATTAGAATTTAAGAAAAAATGACAAACATTTCCGACATGCCACCTCCAGGCATATCAATGTTTCTAACTTTTATCAAATTAGAAACATTTGTGTCAACATTGACCTTTCCTTACATATTGTTCAGAATGTTGCATGTGAAGCATATCGTATAAAATTATGCTCAAGTGAAACAAAACATTCACAAAATTGAACGGGCTAACCTTATTTTTTTTTATCAATTGGCAATGTCGAGAAGCACCTCAAAGTTATCAAAAAATTATATGAGAAGTATACTCCGAAATTCGTTCATAACCAAATTTCTTTCAATTATACATATATGATACTGAGAATAAATTTTTAATAGATGGAATGTTCTTTGATATGTTTTTGCACGTTCATTTTTCTTATTAAGTTCATTTTTTTTGAAAAAAATCATTTTATGATATAAATATAATCAATTTATGTATAATTATACAAGCATAGATGTAATACATTTTTCTATATACGTTATGTATTGCTTTATTTGTAACTTAATTATTCAGATCATTATGTGTGTTACACGGGCTCTAAAGCTAGTTTTGTAATGTTTATACAAAAATCTAGTGACCTACAGATTTGGTTAACTATCTTTAATATATATTTCCGTAAAAAAAGATGGCTAGGGGTATAGAAGACTACCTATGCATGAGATACTTCCATCTTTTTTTGAAGGTCGAATTACACCGGGTTTATTTGAATTAACTCGAATCCGAACCTAGGATTAAGCTCGGTTAATGAATTAGTCTAATTATAAGTTGTTGAATACACTTTGTTAAGATTCACTTGAAGGGAGGTTTACTCTTCGGACAAACTTTAACATAAAGCTTGAAACCTGACTAGCTTGAGCTAGACTTAGGGGTTGTTTGACAATCTTGCGTTGAACTATTAAGAGGAATGGCCGATTAAGAGGTAGTTTTTGAATTGCTCAACATGTTTCTAAAACTTACGCATTAAGAAGCCTTATTAACCGTTAAAATGTGTCTTTTAAGTGAACTAAACACGTTGTACCTCCCATCGTTTACACCCTTGTAATAATTTAATAATATTTGCATGACACTGCTATAAGTTAGTAGTGTTAGTTTTACCTTTTAAGATGGTATATACAAACAAGAAAAGGAAGTGACATTCATAAAGGACGGTAAATTTATTAGCATTGCTCGATAGATAACTTTCGATGTGTCGGTCATGCCATAAAAATGAAGAAGCTAAGAGATTTAGACATGTGACTTAAATATCTTTTTTCCCCGCCTTACACTTACCATGCTTGTAAATATGGTTAATACCCACTTATTTAAAACTGTATACAACTAGGGTATCGACGGAGCGACGTAGGTATGGTTATTGTGATGTGGGCTGAAACAGAGCCGATATTGTTAAGCGATCAAGCATTGCCAACCATTTACAACAATCTCTTGTCACTTATACAATCTCGTGTGAAAGTCAAGCAAACAACGGGATTGTCTATGTGATCATCGAGGTTGATCATTTGTGGATTCCATATGAGTTATGAGTAGCTAGAGAACACACATTGAAATTGGAAAACATAAACATGGTCCTGGTAAACAACCAACAAGTCACTTCTGTTGCTACAACAATTATAAGACCAATGATAGTGAATAAACTGGTTAGGCTAACAGGCTTCAAGGGTTCCGGTTAACCTAACGCAGATCGTGGTGTCCCTCTACTTTTGCAAAATGCAGAGAGAGGTTCACTAGTTTGTTGTTAGTTGTTATAGTTCATCGGAGATCCAAGACCGAGGTGTTTGAGACCGGTTTTTGGATGAAGTTCTTGGTAAAGCTATGATGTTTGTGAAGCAAGAAAGAAAAAAGCAAAGTGCATATTTCTCAAGGAAGAAGAGAAGATCAGAGAGTATATGTTAACTTTCCAGATCTTTTTGTTCTTGTTTATGGCTAAGTCATTCTTTTATAAAGGGAGTAACCAAGCTTTAGACCAATAACAAAACTAGTTAGCCTCCAGTTTGCTAGAGAGTTGACCTTTATGGGCGGGAACCTTTGGACCGTTGGTCCATGATTAAAATAATAATAGTTTATCTGAGCATGTCCCCTGTTCAGAGAGAACAGTGATGTGAATAGTGATTTGATGTTGTACTGAAGCACGTGGGTACTGTTCACGTACTTGTTTACATAAATTGGGCGGGAAACGAAGCTTTTAACCTTTTAACCTTTTTAGCGTTAATGTGTGTAAGACATTTTATTAATTCCTTGGGCTACCCCCGTCATCAGCCCCCCAAGTCAGAGGTGTTTGAGAAGTAAGCTCAAGGGCTTCTGACTTTTGCACACATTTTTTTATTGCTTAAAGGCTTCGAGGCTTGCAGGCTTCGATCAATTTTGGTTATTTTTTAAATTTCTGACAAGACAGTTGATTTGATGGTAACTGCATGTTGCGGTTCCCAATAACTGCTTTTTATTAATAGTTATCAATAGTGATAACTATTCATTTTCTTCAGTTTTTCCTTTTAAAACTTCCACAATATTCTCCAAACATATTCAAGTTTTCTTTCAATCCTTCACTAGGTTAGTTTCAATCTTTCTACTTTCTTTCAAAATTATGGTTGCTAACAAAGATTTGTCGGTCAGTTTTTCCCGATTAACCCAAGAAGAGGTCGAATCGTTTTGTGTTGAATGGGGTATGGGTTTAAAGTTTATACCGATTGCTCCGCCGGCCGACGCGTCCATCGATCGTTGTCCGGTGGGTTTTATTGCACTTTATTGTCGTCATTTCGAATTTTCGAATCTCCGGCATCCGTTTTCGATTTTTGTTTTGAATGTATTGGAGTATTACCGTGTTTCATTCGGTCAGATTCACCCCTTAGGGCTTGCTAGGGTTTTACATTTTGAAGTTTTGAATGTATTGGATCCTTAGGATATGATCCGTCATTGTTGAGTTTTCGCCGTTTCTTTCGCTTAGCGAAAAACGGTGATTGGTACACTTTCTAACATACTCAAGTTGATACATGTTTAGTTTCTTCGACGGTTACAACCCTTGGTTCTTGAAAGGACCGTTTTATATTTGTTTCCGACTCCATTCTTCCTTTTAAATCCGTTTGGAGACAACCCGAGGTTGTTTTAAATGAACCGGAGCCGGCTGAATCGGAGTTGAATGAAGCCTTTTTGAAGTCGATTAGGAAATGTACATCGCGTCTTCATCCTCTTCCCGAACACCTTCTTGTGTTATTAGGAAATAGCAAATTTTGGGATAAGCCTAATCGGGATCCCGTGCTTATGAAGGATAATAAGGGTATGCATTTGTTTATCCCGTATTTGCTCTATTTTGTTGATATGTTTGTTAATGGGTTTCCTTTGTGTTTGTAGTGATGTTTGTAGTTAATGGGTCCAAGTTTGGAAGGGGAAAAGGAGCAGGGTTTGGTTGTTTCCAAGAAGAAGAAATCGACTGGTACGGAAGTTAAGATTCCGATGGTTCAAGGGTTGGATGGGAATGAAGTTTATGTGCCGTAGTGGAATATGAAGGTTGGATATAGCTTCAAAGATCCGGAAGTTTGTGCTGATGTGTTAGCCAATTTTGCTCCTCCTGGTGTTCGTGAGACTATATCTGGTATGGAAGGTGATTCCATGTTGTCGAGGTTGATCTTGAGTTCTTGCAACCTTTCTGCCCTTTTGGCAGAGGGTGTGACTCGTTTTCGAAAGGGGATGCAGGAGTATGAGGATTTTTCCAAGAAGAAGGAGAAAATGAAATCTTCCATGATGGGGATGAAGAAAGAGATTGATGGCTTTTCGAAGAAAGAGGAGGGTTATGTGAAGAAGATTGATGAGTTGTCCCGTGGCCATGAGTTTGAGATAGTAGGATTGAAGAAAGCTATGGAAGCTGATAGAGCTAAGTTGGATGCTGACCGGGAAGCCTTTGAGGTGCAGAAGAAAGCCTTTGAGATGGAGAAAGAAGGCTTGAAGGCTTCGGTCACCCAGACTTCTAATGACAACCGGTGGCTGATTGAGCACGGGTTTCATCAGGTTGTGACTTACTTGCTCCATTCCAATGAATTTAACTCGGTGTTGGGAGATGTTTACACGAAGCTTCTGGGCCATGGGAAACATTTGGGATTTGTTGTTGGCTTTAAACATCACGAAGCCGGTCAACCTATGGAGCAATCGCCCCTGTTCAACCGTGACGCTTACAAACTCTTCTCAGATTCCATTCGTGCAATGGAAAGGCTCACTTACCCTTATGTGGGTGAATTTTCGTCTTGCTTTGGCAAGCCTCTTTCCATTTTGCAGGGCTTGAAACCTGCCGGTCTTGATGAGAAGGTTTCCAAAGAGGTGCTTGAGTCCTTGTCTAAGAAGCGCTCCCGTTCCGATGATAGCGAGGAAACTTTATCTGGAGGTAGAGATGGATCTCATGTGGCAAGCCTCGAAGGTTCAGCCGTTGCTGGTGGTGGCCCAGAAGTGAAGAAGTTGAAGAAAGGTAAGAATGTTGA
Source organism: Bidens hawaiensis (assembly GCF_021521415.1). Lineage (NCBI taxonomy): Eukaryota > Viridiplantae > Streptophyta > Magnoliopsida > Asterales > Asteraceae > Bidens > Bidens hawaiensis. Next base: position 50,968 of record NW_027498729.1, on the reverse strand, counting down.
GGCTAGTACTTCAAAGCCTGCTGCTGGTGTTTGAAACAATTTATTCGTAGCTTTCTTAGCACTCTTTGAACAATATTATGTAATCTTAAACAATTTAGGTTCAGCAAGAAACCCTTAGGGTTTCTACTTCTATGGTTGTGTTGGCCTTTTTGGCCATTTGAACATTTGCATGGGAATCCTTGTGATTTCCTTTGTTTAGCCTGAATGGCATGTCATTGATGATGCTAGCCTTTTAAGGCTTTGTTTATGAATCGTGATGTTCTATGTATTGTGTTTTAAATGCTTGTCTTGTTAGTTTGATGTGTTTTTAGCTAACTTTCCTTAAGAAGTTTTAGTGTTGCAGTCACTTTAGCTTCAAGGCTTCATTAGGTAAAAAGCACATGTTGGCTATCCTTTGTATCACTACTTAGTGTATGTTTTTTGTTTCGTAAACTTTTTCAAAGCTTAAGGAACGAATTGGTGTAGGCTGTTCAGACCTGTCTATGAGACGAGTTTTGGTTGAAAAATTTTCTAAGTCTCATGAAGTTGGATTGATATAGGAACTCACCCCTTATATAGGTCCATTTAACCCTTGAACCTATTGAGCGATGTGGCCTAGGAGCTCATCCCCTTACATGGCCCTTGCCATGGAGTTTCTTGCTAGGTTCTCAACCTGATTATAGGATAGTAAAGACAAGTTATGATAAAAACTTTATCTTTCATTCAAGAGGTTGTTGTTCACAAAAAAGAGAATTATACATCTCTTGAAATACATTTTAAGACTTTGGCTAGACATGGAACCTTTTAAGGGTTTTGCCGTTCCAGTGCCTTGGAAGCTTTTTGCCTTCTGTGTCGGCCAGCTTGTAGGATCCACCCTTGTGAGCTTCGAGGATTGTATATGGTCCTTCCCACTTTGGGCCGAGCTTTCCTTGATTTTCTTTTTTGCTGGCCTCATTGTTTCGGAGTACAAGGTCTCCAGGCTTGAAACGTTCATGTTTCACTCTTGTATTGTAATAAGCTTCCATTTTTTGCTTGTACCTAGCCTCTTGTATTGCGGCTTGATCACGAATTTCTTCGAGGAGTTGCAAATTCAACATGGTCTCATTGTTGTTCGATTCGAGGTACATGTTGAGTGTTCTTTGAGTCACAACTCCGACTTCAGTTGGGATTATAGCTTCCAATCCGAACACTAGGCTGTAAGGCGTTCGTTTGTGGCTTGTCTTCTCGGTTGTTCTTATCGCCCATAAAACATTTGGGAGTTCTTCAAGCCAACTGTTGTTATGCCTTCCCAGCCTTGTTTTGATTCCTTCCACGATGGTTCTGTTTGTTCATTCAACTTGGCCGTTGGATTGTTGGTATGCGACTGAGCTGAACACTTGAGTAATTCTGAATTCTTTGCACCATGTGCTAAAAGGCTTCTCAGCAAATTGTTTCCCATTATCCGTGACCAACACTCCTGGCAACTCGTAGCAGCAGATGATGCTTTCCCACACAAAGTCAATGACTTGTTTGCCCGTTATCTTTGCAAGTGGTTTGACTTCAGGCCACTTGGTAAAGTAGTCGACGGCTACTAGAAAAACTTTTACCCCACCTTTGGCTGGTGGGAATGGACCAACGATGTCCATTCCCCATTTGTGGAATGGCCAAGCCGAGGAAATGGGGACTATATCGTGCTTGGGTCTTTTTGGGACAGGTGCATGAATTTGACAAGCTTCACACTTCTTGAGTTGTTCGGCTGCATCTCGGTGCACTGTGGGACAGAAGTATCCGAGGTTCATCAATTTTGCAACCACCGTTCTTGGCCCAAAATGAGCTCCACATATCCCCTCGTGAACCTCTTTTATCAGATATTGACTTTGTTCGGGGCCCACACATCTCAGTAGTGGTGCAAGGTAGGCCTTTTTATAAAGCGTTTCTCCTTGCAGCACATACTGTCTGGATTTGATTCGAACCCTTTCAGCTTCCGTCTGGTCCAAAGGTAACTCACCATTTTTGAGGTACTTTTCTATGGGAGTCATCCAATTGGGACCTTCTTTAGTGATTACATCTTGAACCTCCAATTCTTGGATTGAAGGAGTTTTCAACACTTCCACCAGTACTTTCTTGGTGAGGTGTGCAAATGTGAGGGATGCTAGTTTGCTCAGGGCATCGGCTCTTTTGTTTTGTGATCTTGGGACTTGCTTGATAGTGCACTCTTGAAACGTGGTCATCAACTCTTTTGCCTTTTCACGATACTTCTTCATGTTGGGCTCTTTTGCTACATAGCTATCATTGACTTGACTTGAAACAAGCAACGAGTCTGTGAAGACTTGTAGCTTTTGGATCTTCATCTTTTTGGCAATTTTTAGACCAGCGATCAATGCTTCGTATTCATCTTCATTTTTGGTGGTCTGAAATTCAAGTCGGAGAGCATATGTAAATTCTAACCCTTCGGGGTTGATTAAAATGAGCCCAGCCCCTGACCCTTCAATGTTGGAAGCTCCATCGGTAAAAAGCTTCCAGGCTTCAGGGTCAGAAGGTTCAGTGGCAGTTGTATGTATTTCAGGAATGACTTGTTTTGGGATTTCTACAATGAAGTTCGCCAAGACTTGGGCTTTGATAGCTTTTCTTGGGACATAGGTGATGTTATGTTCACCTAGTTCCACAGCCCATTTGGCCAATCGGCCTGAATTTTCTGGTTTTTCAAGCACACTCTTGATGGGTTGGTCAGTGACCACTTGTATAGGGTGTGCTTGAAAGTACCTTCGAAGCCTTCTGGCCGTTTTAATTAAGGCCAGAGCAAGTTTTTCCAAAGGAGGATATTTGATCTCTGCCCGTTTTAGCGTTTTACTAAAGAAATAAACGGGTACATGAACTTTGTCTAGTTCGATGGTTAGAACCGCGCTTAATGCTTCTTCATCGACTGAGAGATAGACAGAGATCAGTTCCCCTGTTTCAGGGGCTGCAATAGCTGGAAGTGAAACCATGTGTTGCTTCATTTGGTTGAAGGCTCCTTCCGCTTCTTCCGTCCACCTGAAATCTTTCTTGTTGGTGCAACCCTTTAGTGTTTTGAAGAAGGGCAGGGACTTCTCAGCGAGCTTGGAGGTAAAACGCTTCAAGGCTGCAAGCCTTCCGTTCAGGCTTTCCACTTCTTTTTTGCTTTGTGGAGATTTAGTTTCAAGAATAGCCCTGACTTTGTTGGGATTGGATTTTATGCTCTGCTTCCCCTACGATGTGTCCCAAAAACTTGCCTTCTTCAAAACCGAATGAACATTTTCCGGGATTGAGCTTCATGTTGATTTTTCTCAGATTTTGGAAGGTTTCTTGTATGTCATCAAGCATTTGATGCTCGGTTTTGCTTTTGATTACCAGATCATCTGCATAAGCTTCCAGGTTTCTACTAATTTGGCTAGCAAATTATTTTTCGATCCAGTGTTGATAGGTTGCCCCGGCATTTCGTAGGCTAAAAGGCATCTTTTGATAACAAAAAATACCCTTGTCCGTGTGGAAAGCGGTTTTTTCTTCATCTTTCACTTTCATGAGAATTTGATGATAACCCTTGTAAGCGTCGAGAAAACACTTAAAGGGATGGCCGGTTAAAGAGTCAACCTTGTGGTCCGTCTCGGGTAAGGGATAGCAATCCTTTGGACATGCTTTGTTTAAGTCTTTGAAGTCGATGCACATCCTCCAAGACTTGTCAGGCTTTCGAACCATGACTGGATTAGCCACCCAAGATTGATAGTTGACCTCACGTAGGATCCCAGCTTGTACAAGCTTTTCAACCTCTTGACATGCTGCCAAGCTTCTTTCAGGAGAGGTATTTTCAGCTCATGTTCTGCAATTCTTCGAGGGATGCCTGTCATGTCTTCCGGGCACCAAGAAAAGACATCACTATAGTTTATCAACAGCTTTTCAAGGTGTGAAAGTGTTTCTTTGGAAAGGCTTGTGTTTACACGTACCTTTTGTTCAGGGTACTTGGGGTTTATGATTAAGCCTTGTTCCTCTTCTTCATTTTTTGAACTTTCCCCTTCAACCGTGTAGACCTCTTGGGTGGGTTGAAGGGTTGCAATTCCCATGTCGGTGGGAAACTTCACAGCACCTTGACCAACCGAGACAGCCATGTTGAACACACATTGTCCTGGCCTTCCTATGATTACATCATAGCTGGAAGGTGTGTCGATAACCACAAAAGTGAGTGGTTTGGTTTTCTTCATCTTGCCTTCACTAAAACAGGCATCAAGGGTTAGTTGGCCTAAATGCTTCAAGGGTATGTCGGAGATACCTTTTATAGACGTCCCGGAGGGTTGAAGCCTTGAACGATCTTCCTTACTCATCCGGTTGAAGAACCCTTCATACATGATCTCTGTGGCCGCCCCTGTGTCGATGTAGGCTTTGCTTGTGTTGAGTGTTCCCACGACTGCTGCTACTACCAAAGGGTTTGAGAGTAAATTACCTTGAGGTGGTGGGAAGCAGACGCATTGAAGCTCCCAAGCCTCCAAGCGTTGTCGTTTGTGGGGAACACCTTTGTCTATATTCACCATATTCACTTCTTTGCTTTTTCTTTCAGCCATCTTGTCTTTGACCCCTTTCACCAAATGAGCCAATTCTCCAGACTTGACAGCTTCCTCAATTCTTCTCTTGAGTTGAAAGCAATCGTTTGTGTGGTGACCTTTTTCTTCGTGGAACTCACAGAACTGGGTGGAGCTTTCCTTCTTCTTGCTCTTGGGCAAGGGTCGACGAGGTCGGAAGTTGTGTTTCACTTCTTCGGTGGTAAGGTCTCCTGAGGGGTTTTGGTTAACGCTGTGAAGTTCACAGTTTTTTCCCTGCTTGGAGGGTTCCGACCTTCAGGCCTTCGTTGATCTGAGCTCCTTGGATATTTATCATAGGGATTGAAGTTCCCTTTCTTTCGGTTGGGGTTGTTGCCTCGCCAACTAGGAGCTCTTTTTCTTTGCTCTTTGAAATCAACGGCCTCTTCGCCTCTAATATGAGCCTCAGCTCATTCAAGAGCTTCTTCAAGGGTTTTAGGTAGGCACTTGTTGAAGTCCCTTGTGAGGTGTTTGGAGGTGATGGCGTTCATGAAGCCTTCCACGCTCATTTTTTTCGCCGGCCCCCACATATGTCAACCCTTCTTTTTTATACCTTTCGATAAAATCTCGAAGGCTCTCGTCATCGTTTTGCTTTATCTGAAAAATGACTGTGGCATCCTTGACGTACCTTCTTTGTTGTGAAAATTTCGCCAAGAATCCTTTACTCAGGTCATCGAAGCTTCGAACGCTTTGGGCAGGAAGGTCATTGAACCATATCCTGGCAGATCCGACTAGTGTTTGCATGAACATTAAACAACATTCAGCGTGGGACCATTTTTCGATTCTGGATGCACCAGTGAAGACCTGGAGGTGGTCTTCGGGATCTTCAGTCCAATCATACGTTTTTATATGGGGTGGCATCTTGATTTTCGTTTGAAAGTCATAATCGGTGATTTGTTGAGAGAAACAAGATAGGTTACCGGGCTTGTAAGGTTTTGCCAGATCTTCATCTAGCAGCAGGATTATGACTTGTTGTTCCTTGGTGGGTACCCAGTGCTTAGTTGATGAGCTGGGTCCAAGGAAAGTGTGCCATCATTTGAGCCATCGTCTAAGGCATGAGGTTAAAGCCTTGAAGGCTTTCAGGGGTTGTTGCTGTTTGATTTGTTCCCATGGGAGTGCTCATTGTTGCACTTCGAGCCAAGGGCAAGACCGTCATGGTCTGCTCCCATGTAGTGGCTGTAGGAGGAACACTTGAAGCTGGTGACTGCCATATTTGGTCAAGAGTGGTCTCGTGCTCAAGGGGTTGCGAAGTAAACAAAGGGAAAGCCGTTGGGCTTGGTCTCCTATAGGTGTAAGTAGATGGGTTAAAAGGTTGGCAGGTTACACTTGGACCAGCTTCGAAATGAGAAGCAACCGGGCGTGAGTTGGTTCGAGGGGAAGGTGGACGTCCGAGCGACAACGAGGGCTCTGAATCATCATACTCCAGCCTTATTCTTATCCCCTTTTCTCTTTCTTGGCTCACGTGTTGGTTAAGAAGGTGTCTTAGTTGCAAGAAATGCCGTGGCACTCCTTCCATCGTCAAGTCAACACGCTCCGGGGTGTTCGTGACTCCTGCATGAGGAGAGGGAACTCCGGATCGTGAAGGGGTTGGAGTTCTGTCAGGTCCCTTCATATGGTCGATTCGGCTCGGATCTTAATCAATCATGTCATAACTCACACAAAATTAATCGTGTTGACAAGAGAGTTAATGATGGGTTACTATATTTAGAAAGATGACCGTTTGTTAAAAGCGGAATCAATAACAAACATACGGTTGCAATGAATATTCAAAGATAGATGGCACACACAGGATTCACTCAAAAGATTTCCATTTATATAATGTTAATCATACAAACAGGGTAATCGATTTAGGTGTCACACCCTCAAATCCACTAACGGAGTTTTACCGTCAGAGGGTGTGAACTAACAGGATCGGAATCATTAGTTATAATCAAACCATAAAAACGTGTAAATGAAAATAAGTGCGGAAGCGTAAAAACCAAAGACAAAAGTTGCGTCACGCAGGACGACTTAAAAACCCAAGTAATAATAGTTAAAAACATGTTTGCATATCAGAATGTTCAAAAACCATGCATGATCCTATACCGCGCGCCCGCCTCGGCTACCTGAGAATAACATACTAAAAGTGTCAACACAAGGTTGGTGAGTTCACAAGTTTATATAAAGTAAAGCGTTTAGCGTTTGCGTTCAGCGTTTTGCGTTTAGCATTTTGCGTTACCAAATAGTGTTAAATCAATTATATATCGATAGGTAGCTAGCCTATACAACAAGTATTACTAAGTGTTCGACACCGAAGCTGACTGTTTATCAAGTGCCTTGTCACCAGGTCATCCAGACCATGGTACGTGTTAGCCAAAATTACACCCGCTCGACCTCCAGTCGAGTTTAGCGTTGGGTGGGGTTTGTCAAACCCAGTAGTACTACTCAACAGTGACTCGCTATTCCAAATATTAACCGGTTCGATGTGTAGGACTTCAAATGTTTCGTTTGCCACTTAGCCTTTACAAGTGATATATAATTTACTAACAAAATCTTAAATACGTTTATCAGAGTATGTTATCTCCCCCAAGTGAAAAGCGTTTAAAACAGTTTAAAGGGGTAAGTGAAACTCACTGTTTGCGAAGAATTCCCAAAAATAAATCACCAAGTGATGCGCGTCACAGAAAACTCTCTCTAGCGTTCTAAAACAACAAAGAGATTTTCTAAGTGTCGGAACTATTATCGAGTCCCTAGACTCGGCACATAATACCTATGCACACAACATGTTTCGTGTTTCGTTTGTGAATCGTGTGTGACTTTAACAAGTGTATTTGTGATTCGTTACATGTGTGAGCAATTATTTACGTGTCATGTATTCATAATGTACATCACTAGCAATTACTTCCCGTGAGGGCAATTTGGTCATCACATAACAATTAACTAGCAATTATTCCCCGCAAGGGAAATTTGGTCAAATCATGACAATCAATTAGCAATTATTCCCCGCAAGGGCAATTTGGTCAAAACATGATAATAATTTAGCAATCACCATGTTTCATGCAACTTTCACAAAATTCAGCAACTAGTTTCTTAACGACAGAATTCTACTTGAAAAACTAGTCTATTCCACCGATCATAGCATCACAATTAATTTACCAAAAATAATCACAAAAGCATGTATGTGTTAGGTTTCCAGAACATATTTTGTTGTATTTTTATTCCATACATATTTCTCACAAAGATCAATTTACCACAGCAAACTTATCGCAGTCAAATTTATGCGCAACAGAATGTTATTTGAAATTCCCGTTAAACGAAAAATCCGATAAATGCAAGACCACTTGGGTTAGGTTCCTAACTCAACAAGTCAACTTCCAGAAGTAAAACCAACCCATTTGGCTTTGTAGTTCATGAGATATAATATTTACAAAACAACCTAACAGCAGGTCTAACAACTCAACTTTGCACAACGTTTTTGTAAAATCATAAAGGTTAACTTTTACACGTCCAAAAATTGAAAATTTATATTCTATAGAAACTAGACTCAACCTGTTTACTTTAGTATCAATAATCTCAACCAATTTTTACATTCACACCCCGTTACAGTCAATTAAACTTCAATAACACAATCTGTCCAGAAACTGTTTGCAACAAAACTCAACATATTAACCATCTATAGACTATAATCCGTTCATATAACACTCTAGACTCCATAATCACTATCCATGCACATCAATTACACATTACATACATGATTAGGGTTTTTTTTTGAACTCAAATCAAAGACACAAACAATTAACATGTGATAACATCAATTCTAGTTATCAAATCACAATCAATACATCATCCAATCAAGATAAAACATATGAACACATATACATATGAAAATCGGACCTAGGGTTTATAATTATACCTTCAAAAACACCAATACAAGCAATAGGAAGGTAGAGGATGGCTAGAAACGGATGTAGAATGCTTCAATTGTGAAAGACAAGATCAAACAATGGTAGTATGTGTGTATATGGAGGCCAATCGCAAGGGGGGGGGGAGGGGTTTAGAGCAGCCGTCGGGTTTGGGAGAGAAAGAGGGAAGAGAGTTTAGGGTTTTATAATATTAATAATAATAATATGTTACACTTTAGTCCCTCAACTTCTAGTTTGTACTTTTCTAGCTTAATTAACTAGTTCTAGCACATTGAGTTAACGTTTATAACAATGTTATCACATAACACATAAGTCTAACACATAATTATCACATAATTATTGTTTTGACGTTTTTCGTTTATTCACCAATTGTTTGCGTCAACTCGTTTGCGTTTCGGTGCAATTCCCGAAAGACTACACATGTAGTAAGTGTCAAGCGTCATTTAAACCCTAGTTTAAATGTAATGAAGTGTGCGTTATAGATTCAATGATCTTTAAGTTTGACTTGACGGAGTTGAGTTAACGGAGTTAACGGAGTTAACCTGAAATTGACGATTGTCACATTAGGGTTTTATAAGGAATCCTAAGACAAACCGGCACACACAAAATATTCTCAATTAATGTGTCGGTCTTATCCGTATCATGTGTCCATCTGCCTCTCCTTGGCGGCGTGCCCTAAATATTCTATTTATAAGCCTGCTAACCTAGGACAGCTGTCATTCCTTCTAGAAACCCTAAATACAATCATACGTATTCAAATTACATATTCAAAATAAGCTAAGTGTAAAACAAGTCTTCCGGGTAGGCTTTTCATTAATCTTTAGTCTCCGAGTACGCAGTGTACTCGGCCTTCCTTCAGACTTGGTAAACATAGAAGTGTACTCTGGATCAGTTTCCGGGTAGACTTTAGTTAAAGAATATTTTACCAAGTAAAATATTCACCGAGTAGACTTCAATCTTCTTGAACTTATCAAACTTTGCCCGACAAATCCATACGAGCAACCTTGTTCTTCTACGGTCCTGTTCGGCTCATTTTCATTAACTAACTTGTTGATAAGGCGTACTCGGGAGTACATACCTTACTTGAGCAGAACCTTACTCGATATAACTTAGAGATATTCCATTAACTCATCAAGTATACTCGGACCATAATTATTAAAGAATACCTTGCCCGGTCTTCCAATCACTTGGCTTCATGGACTTGGTAAACCAAACCTTACTCGGATGAGTAAAATACTTGGTCTTGAAGAACAACCCTGCTTGACAAAGTGAACCTTGCTCGGAGATGCCAAATCAGTGATCCTTACTCGGGAAATCACTAAAAAGCATACCTTGCTCGGATATCTACTTAAGAAGACTATTTGAAGTAAACCTTGCCCGGAAGGCAAAATCTCGTACTCGGCTAAGTAAAAGCGTGCTCGGAGTTCCAAGGTGTGCTCGGATTCAATACTTAGCAGTTTCTGAGGAGGTTGAGAAGATTCCAATCTTCCATATTCTTCGTTTAGGTCAAATCTCCTCATTTGGGTCAAACTCTTGACCCAACAATCTCCCCCTAGATTGGAACACCTCAGCTGACCCAAAACACTCTATGGTTACTTACACTTAGCAAAATACACATCAAATTAAAAGTCAAATTTCATAATCAAATTACATAAACAAAATTACATAATCAAAAGTTGTCCGAAGACACTTCAATGCAAAGCCTATTCTATCTATTATGTCTTTTCCTTTCATTGTAGGCTGCTTGTCTTCTTAACTGTATTACTGATGCAGCTCTTTCTCTGAAGATATTGAGCACTTGGTAGTGAGTGTGTCCTTCTGGTATCACCAAGTCTCTTATATCTGTAAGATCATCATTGTGTAAGCATGTCAGATCTGCATCCTTCTTGATTATTGCCAAAACTTTTCCATCAAAGTTCCTCAGCACATAGTGACCTGTGTCTTCTTTGTATTCCACTTCAGTAATGACACCGTTCTTCTGTACTGTATAGTTTGGCCTTCTCATTCTTCTTCCCAAGTTTATACACGTATCCATGTTGGACAGTGGATTCTGATCTCTGACACTTATTTGGTAGTTCAGTTCAGCCCTGTCCATTCTCTTTAGCTTTTCTGACCTTTTTAATTTGTGGAGTTGAATCATTCTCCAACTTCTCTTTTCTTTCAAAAATCTGAATCCATCACCAGCCTGTTCATGAAGGTATTTTGATAAGTCATTCATTTTCCTTTTTGCAGACTGGTCCCTGTTTCGGAAATCATACAGGTGAAGAGACTCCATTCTTCTTAACTGTTCTTCATTATAATCCCTGAAGTCACTTCTGACCACAATCTCTTTTAACAACCTGCTCTCCATAATCACTTTGAGGGAATCAGTGACTGAATCATAATACAGCTCTCTGGGTAGATCCACATCAGATTGTGGTCTTGTTCTATGTTGTACTGAGCTGCTTGATTCACCTCTTCCACCTTGACCTCTTCCTCTAGGAAATCTTTGATGAAATGGAGGTCTGAAGGGAATTGACTTCTTGGGCTTTTGAGGTCCCAAGTTGAAGAGCTTTACATACATAGCTTCCACCATCTCAGTAGGAAGATTAACAATTTCATCAATATTGCATCCTGCCTTGTACATTTCTTCCAGCATTTTGGCCATTCCAGGGGTGTTTGCTGATCTAGCAGGTACAAACCTGCCATCTGCATAGTATCTTGGATTTTCACCCTCCTTTAAAGTCTTCTCCCATTCTGCCTTCTGGATATAAAACAAGTTTTTCAAATCCACTTTTTCCAATGCATTGGAATCTGCTTCAGTCATTCCTCTTTGATTTACCATTATGTTCCTGAGAATGTTTATCATTTCCTCATTCTCCCAATGCATGAATGGTTCATCTTCTGGTTCAGGTTTCACTTCTTCTTGAATAATAGGGATTTCAACATGTTTGACTTTTTCTTTTTCTTTTTCCCTTATTGACTGAATTCTTCTTTTCTTCTTTGGTGGCTCATCAGTTGTTTCAGTTTGAATTGTGCTTTCAGCTTGAACCCTTGTAGATTTTTCTTTTCTTTTCCTTCTGTTATATTGATCCACAACAGTCTTTTTATCCAAATTCTTCACAATTTCAGGCTTCATTCCTTTCTCCAACAAATATCCACACATACCATTGACTTTTCTTTTCAACTCTTCTAACTCAATTTCCTCATTTTCTTTAACACATTTTTCCACTACTTTCTCTCTTTCACTGATGTATAAATCTTGTAATTCATCAAACGAGAAATGTGCCAAATCTTTCTCAGAGTAACCATGTCTTCTCAGATAATCTTTGTATTTCTTGGCATCTTTGTTCTTCTGTTCCATCAGTATTTTGGCTTCCAACATACTCAGCTTAATGTTTGCCCTGTGTTCATCAGTCATTTCAACTTGTGGGGACATAACATTGGCTGTTGTTCCAATTTTCCCTTCATCATTCTCAGGTTTGTCATTATTGTCATCATCAGAGTTCTCAGAGTCATCCTCTTTTCTGTCAGATCATTCATAGCATCTATCTTTGGTTCATCAGGAGCTGGATGATCTGCTTCATCTCTAGTTGTTACATCAGGGACACCTTGCATATGTTCATCAGGTCTTAGACTTTGCAAAGGTGTAGCCCTAATAGGACTTTGTTTAAATGTTCTTTTTCTTCTCTCATAAGTCTTTTCAAATCTTCTTTCTGGCCAGTTATCAGTAGGGTTCTTTCTTAAATCCTCTTTCACTTGTTCAGCCCATTTCTTGGCAGCCTTTGAAGCAATTGACTCGCCAATCTCCTCTTCAGGAATCATGCCAGTGGCTGGTTCATCAGCAGTTTCAGGTGTTTGACTTTTAGGTTGAAACATGTTGACTACCAAAGCCAAAGAGTTGTCTACTTCCTCAACTCTTCTCATCTTAATAAATTCTTCTATAACTTCTTGTTCAGCCTCATCTACAGCCAGTTCTTTTTCAATGTTGGCTTTCCTGATCAGATCTTCCTGCTCTGCAATCTCTTCTGGAGTCAGTGATAGGGCTATTTTCTCCCTTTCCATAGTTTCTTTGATTATTCTTTCTTGCTCTTCAAGAGCAGCAGCAGCAGTATCATCTTTGAAAGTTACATCTTTCTCAGCATACATAACAGGTTCTTCCTCTGTTGCTATTCCTTTACCCTTTTCTTTCCTCCTTCTCAACTGCTCTTCATCTTCTTCTTCATTAGAAGTTTCATACTCATCAATTTCTTTGAGCAGTTGATCTAGTTAAGAATCATGCTCTTCTCTCTTGGAACTAGCCTCTTGATCATCTTCTGGCTCAGTGTATACCAGTTCCTCAATAGTAGCATTCAAACCAGTATTCTCAACAGTCATTTCCTCATCCACAATCTCAGTCAGTTCTTCTGTAAGCACAACCTCTTCATCATCAATGGTTTCCTCTCCTCTCACTTCCATTTCAGTCTCATCACTATCATCATAATTGTTCATTATCATCTTCAAAGCATCAACGTTATCAACACTTTCAGCATCATCCATGCTCACATCAGTATCATCCATATTCTCCCCCTGTTTTGGGGCAGCTGAGGTCTTCTCAACCTCCTGCACCAGGGTTCGAATCATCATTTCAACCTCAGCCAACTTTCTCAATAACATTTCATTTTCCTTAGTTATCTCTTCATTCTTTCTTCTAAACTCAACATTCTCACCCCTAACCTCCTCAACTTGTCTTTTCAACTCATCATTTTCCAACATCAACTCAAGATTTCTTTGGAATATATCAACATGTGGACTTGTAGGTTCTGATGTAGTAAATGGTTCAAATTCAGGTTGGTTGGTGGTAGGTGTTTGTGGTGTTGGTGATTGATGTGTGTATTGATGTATGGATGTTTCAGGTTGGTCTAGGGTAAGGGTTTGAGGTGGTGTTTGATGTGGTGAGGTTGGTGGTGGTGAGTGTGGTAGTGTAGGGATAGGTTGTTCAAGTTCTTCTCTATGTTCCCCCTGTTTAGGTGCCATGATCTCCATTTGTAAACCATCTCCCCCTTCATCTCCATCGGCATTGTCATCATCATAATTACCTTCATCACTCTCATCATCACCCCTGCTTCCTCCTCTGAGCTCAGCTCAGGCACTGGCATTATAGCCAAATCATAGTTTAAAAACCAAGGTAAAATTTCAAATGGAGCATTTGTATTAAAGGTATTAGAGACACCAGGATTCTTGATTCTTTTGTAAGCATCAGGGTCTTGCAATTTATGTGTGTCTCCAATTGTTGGTAAATCTTGTAATACACTATTGAATATGATCTGCAGGAATCTTGGGTACTGTAAAAATCTTTTCCTTTCTGGTTTCTTCAGATTCCCCACTAACCCCTCAAAAATCATCTTGGAAAAGTTAAAGGGCAGATCAAAGATTGTTCCAACTGTGGCATTTGCTAGATCATGACTCATCAGAGTCCATGATCCCTTCCTCGGAGCAAATCCATGAATAATATAATGAATAAGAAATCTGTATAGCATTGGAAACAGACCCTTCTGAAACTGTCCTTCATGGACATTTCCTTGATACCCCATCGTTTCTTTAAAAATCTTCAATAAGTGATTTGAATTGAAGTTTATGTGATTGTGATCATCGTCATTCAGTCTCAAACACCTTCTGATCATCCTTTCTGTGATCTGAATCTCCTGTCTGGCCACGGTTGCTTCTATTCGTTTTCCATTTACATCTTCAACCAACTCTGCAGATCTCCAGAAATCCAAGGAGTGATTTCTGTAAATTATAGGGCTTTCAGTGAGTGCAAAGCTGATGTTTGACCGTGCCATCCATAATATCATTCGAGCCATCGGTTCATTCTCTGGTGTCACTTGTAGTAACGCGCACATATTGTGCTTCGGCTCAAAAACATACTTTGGCTCGTTGTCTGCCATATCTGTTCTTCGACAAATTTATAACCTATACACATAAACAGAGTGTCAGTACTCAAATACATAATTAAGTCACATTACAGTCTAATCGTGATCGGAAAACATATTATTAATGCTTACCGAGTCGGAATTAGAAAGCTGATAAAAATTAGGGTTTGGATTAATGTTGAATTCGATAAGTCGGTTATGTTTCTTAGTGAGTAGGAATTTGCAGTGGAAGGAGAGAGAGGGAAATAATGTTGAAAAATTTTCTTAAGTCCCTCTTTTATACCTTTTTGAAAATGGGTTTTAAATGCTTTTTGTCCTCTTGTGCATTACTAGCTGTCAACCAGTAACATTATCCACTTAATACATTAAAAACACTTAATTTCATTTAAGTTTATTAGACCTTACTCGAAAGATTAATATGTCCAAAGTCTACTCGGTATATCTCCATTTACAAACCTTACTCTGTCAAACTTTGCTCGGAATACTTTTCAATTTGGAATATACAAAGTTTGCCCGAATATGCCCCTTTACAAATCTTGCTCGATTAAGTAAATTAATTTAAAGTTAAGACATAATGAAGAAAGCTTACCTGAAATACTTGATTTCTTGTAGATTTTAATCACAAGGCAAATAATCAAATATAACCATCAAATAAACATTCTTACTAAGAATCAATTAAGATCCTCATAAAGATTTCTCAATTTCAAATTAAAACTTATCTAGCATGAACCCTAATAAGAATCATAATCAATTTTATCATACTAACTAACATATTCAATCAACGCATTCATTCAAGTATGAATCACTAAACAATTTTATCATACTCACTCACATATTCAATCGACGCATTCATTCAAGTATGCTTGAACACATATTGTGCTCGAGCACTCTTTCAGATGTAAAGTGTGCTCGGACAACAATCTTATGCAAAGTATACCCGAATAACCTTCATATAGTACAAAGTGTGCCCGGAAAGAAATTCTGACAGACAGTGTACTCGAAAAGTCAAGTTTTTGAAAATTACCAAGTATATTGAAGGAACACAAGTGTACCCGAAATATAAAGTGTGCTCGGAAAACAAAGTTTGCCCGAAAACACTTGTAATTTCAAAGAAATCATAAACACACATATCACAGAGCATGCTCAGAATGAAATTAAACACATAAACATTTAAGTGTGCTATAGTCTAAAATTTCATAGAGCTTGCCCGAATATCCTAAGTTAGCACTAAGCTTGCTAGGATAAACACATTCAATCATCAGGTATGCCCTTGCTCGAGGGAACTCAACATATCAAACCATACCCGAAAAATGACAAGCTTAAACAGTAACATCTAAGCGTGCTCGGAAAGATTAACAAGCCTTTCCTAACAACATATTCACACAAAGCTTACTCGGTGTACTCACTTAAGTTCACAAAGTTTGCTTGGAAACACAATCAGCATATAACATGCATAGCTTACTCGAAACTAGCATATAACATGCATAGCTTGCTCGAAACAATAATTTCTTGTTAAAAAACAGCTATAACAACACATAATCATCTCAAGACTTCAAGCTTACTCGGGAAAATGAGTGCAACAGTGTACTCAACCCGGAAGTGTAAACACTTCAAAGCATGCCCGAAAATCATAAAGTTAGTCAGAAATGACTAAGCTTACTGGGAAAGTTTGAAAATTATCAAACCTTACCCGAAACAACATATTCACACATAATCAACTGTTTTGTACTCGGAAAGGTTATAAATCATTAACCTTACCCGAAAATACATATTCAAACAGTTTGTGCTCGAGAAGGTTATAAAGCATCAAACCTTACTCGAACTTACATATTCAACCTATTTTAGGCAAAATGCAACACTTTTTGACTTAAACCACTTGTCAAAGACATTTCTAAGTTATGTATTATTTCAGAACATAGTTTAAGAACAAATGGTGCATTTAGATATCAAATTTCAGTTATAATTCATTTCAAAACAATATCTTTGATAAACTGAAAAGATCTCAGGAATGGGATCATATTGACTAAGTAGCTATCTCATTACATCACTCTCAGTATTATTATGACAACTTAGATAGGTTAACAGCAGGTATAAACTTAGCATGATTTTCATCTCTTTGGTGATATGATTAAAGTTCAATTTAAGCATAATTCAATAATGGTCAACACTGTGCTATGATACCTCATATCTCTTCTCAAAGCTTATTTAGCTTTCCCCAGATCACCCCGATTTGACTCCAACCTCCTGTATTTGGTCAAAAATAGTTTTTGTATGACAGAACTTATTGTATTTTTGTATTTTTAGATTCAAACATATATAGAGGTTGAACGTTGGACTTACAGTTAGCAACATGCTTTTCATTCAAGCTGAGACAGATTTTGCCAACATCTTTGTAGTTCTTGTTGTAACCCTCTTGTTTGATAAAATATTTAAAACTCTTATCAACTTTTGGTTGATTTATTCATTCTTCCCCTTGTTTTTGATATTTTCTCAAATTTTCTTATAGCATGTTTTTTGTCATATTTAAAGATGTTTCATTTTGGTTGACCAAATAACAACAGGCTCGTGTATGACTGGGTAATCACTTTTCTGCCATATCATTCGGAGAGATCTATCTTGAGACATGCAAAACAACTATGCATCTCCACATAAAGATTAGCATATTCATTATTTTTATATCACCTTAGATTTTACATCATCATGGGTAAGCAACATACATGTTAACGACTATACTAAGGTCTTTTTAGCCTATTAATTCCATATGATCAGCTAAGTAGTCAATATACTATCATTTCCCATAAAAATACAGTTTAATATTCAATCACCCCAATATCTCTTCATTATCAGGTTAATGGCTATCCTGTTTGACCAAAAATGGTCAACAGGACCAAACATACATGTGAGTATATGTCCTATCAAAGTCAGAGTTATTGACATAGTTTTAAGTGAAGGAAGAAGAAACAAGTCATAATTGCACCAATTGCATTCAGTTTTCATGTTAATGGCTATCCTTTAAATCTATAGAGATTTAAGGACCAAATATACACAAGTATATGTCCTTCCAACTGGGCAAATGACATAATTTTCAGCAAAAACAACTACTTGAAACTTTTCTTTAAAAATCCTTCTTTTAAGCTTCTTAAAAGCTTGAACTGAATAATCTTATCATATCTCTACACCATTAATCAACTTGCTCATGTTTTGACCAAAATATAGTATTTATGCAAAATTCATTATAAAATTCATTGAATCACTTAATTTTGACATAAAACACATTTTGACACAAACAGTTGAATCACACACTCAAATCTTAATCATTCTTAACATCATCAAGAAAAAGCAGATTGTACTAACATTCAATGTCTATCCTATCTTGACATCATCAGAAGATCAGATTAAGAACATATTCAAGTAACCATAAACATGTGATTACTCATGACATCATATAAGCATTCAATTTCACCTAAACAGATCAAACTACTTATCATAACATCAGATCAGTTAACATGATAGTCAAGAATTATCATCAATTTCAAACAAATTGCACAGATAGTTACTTAAGCACCTATCAGTTAACTTCAAGCTTGTGACATAATCAAAACATATTCAATCAACATTCAGTTGAAACATATTCAATATGTGTAATCTCTAACAAAATAATCAGTTATCACAGAGAGACACACATAGAAACAGTTAAGTCACATAACATTTAACATACTCAGTAACATATTCAGCAACATATTCAGCAACATATTCAGCAAGTGTAACCTCTTCTAAAATATTCAAGTAGCACATAAAGGTACCCAACCAAGCACACATCCTTAATCAGATTTCATCAGAGTTGATCATCCCCAGGGCTTTCAAAAGAAAGTTGAACCTGGTTCTATCAAGTGGTTTGGTGAATAAGTCAGCCAAATTATCACTTGTATCAACTCTTTGCATTTCAATCAAACCTTTTTCACTGCAATCTCTGATGAAGTGATGTCTGATTTCAATGTGCTTAGTCTTAGAGTGTTGCACAGGGTTCTTAACAGTAAAATATGCAGCAGTATTATCAATAAGAATAGGGGTGTTAAGAAAATTCAAACCATAGTCCAGCATCTGATTTTGAATCCAGAGAACTTGTGCAAAGCAGGCAGATGCAACAACATATTCAGCTTCTGCAGTGGAGATTGATATTGTAGTCTGTTTCTTGCATTGCCATGACACTAGCCTTTCTCCCAAAAACTGGCATCCCCCTGATGTTGACTTTCTACTCATATTGCATCCATTATAATCACTGTCTGTATATGCAATCAGATCAAAGGATTGGTTCTTTGGATACCAAATCCCTAAGTCTGGTCTTCCCTTCAAGTATCTGAATATTCTTTTAACAGCATTCATGTGGGAGACTTTTGGATTTGACTGGAACCTAGCACACACACACACAACAAACATGATATCTGGTCTTGTTGCAGTCAGATACATCAGAGATCCAATCTTGGCTCTGTATTCATGCTCATCAACTGACTCCCCCTTTTCATCAGCTATCATTTTTTCTTTGGTGTCCATTGGAGTTGAAGCAGTCTTGTAATCATGATAGTTGAACTTATTCAAAATGTCCTGCACATACTTAGTTTGGTGAATGAAGATCCCTTCAGCCTTTTGTTGAACTTGCAGCCCCAAAAAGAAGTTCATTTCACCCATGGAACTCATGCTGTACTTAGACTTCATCACCTCTTCAAACTCCAAACACATATTTTCATTTGTAGATCCAAAGATGATATCATCAACATAGACTTGTAAAAGCAACAAATCTGACCCTTTTCTTCTGTAGAAGAGTGTCTTGTCAATGGCCCCCCTTGTGAAACCATTTTCAAGTAAATGAGTTGATAGCTCATCATACCATGCTCTAGGAGCCTGATGCAATCCATAAAGGGATTTGTTTAACTTATACACCCTGTTTGGATACATGGGATCCTCAAAACCTGGTGGTTGAGCCACATACACTTCTTCATCAATCTTTCCATTTAGGAATGCAGATTTAACATCAAGCTGGAATGCTCTTATGTTCTTTGAGGCAGCATATGCAAGGAAAATTCTTATGGCTTCCTGTCTTGCAACTGGTGCAAACACTTCCTCAAAGTCTATCCCTTCTTCTTGAAGACATCCCAGTGCTACAAGTCTTGCTTTGTTCTTAATCACCAAACCCCTTTCATCCCTTTTGTTTCTGAACACCCATTTGGTTCCAATTGCATATCTGTCATGTGGCTTGTCTACAAGATCCCACACATGTAAATCTCTAAACTGGGCCAATTCCTCTTGCATAGCCTCTACCCAACTATTGTCTTTTAATGCTTGAGCAATATTCTTTGGTTCAAATTGGGATAGAAAGCAAGAGTACAGACAGATGTTTGCTATCACAGAATGACTCCTTGTTACTCTTTCATGCAAGTCACCAATGATATTTTCAGCAGGATGATTCTTTTCAACAGTAGGAGTTTGTATTATCATATTTGTAGACAAATTTGTGTCAAAATTTGATTCATTAAGTTCAGCTTCTTCAATGATCAAATCAGCTTCTGCATCATTAAACTCTGGTGATTCATCATTGGTTTGTCCTGAAGTAGATGCACCATTGTTTCCCAGATTCAAGCTTTGAAACAAGTCTTGAAATCTTGTTGTGGAAGCATTCTCATCTTCATTTGATTGGTTGCTTGTGTCACTCCCATTCTGAACATGATCATTTTGTACATTTGGAATGTCCTGATTGTTTACTTCCTCATCTTGTTCAATGGCATTTCTTGAGGAGCTTTTCACAAAAGTATATTCCTTTTCTTTTCTTGCAACCTTTTTCCACAACTCTTCCAAGTCCAGTTCTTTCTTCTTACTCTCTTCAACATGTGTACTGGTCTTGTAGAATGAATCATCAAAGTTTTTAGAATAAATCTTGAATGACTTTATTAACTTTTCATGATCAAACAGCCATGTTGCACCACTGACTGTGTTGAATTGATTTTCATTAAAAATGATGTCAGATGACTCTATCACACTCATGTGATCTTTCACATAAACTCTGTATGCCTTTGAGTGAGTAGAATATCCAACAAAGAAACAGTCTAGTGACTTAGTTTGAAACTTGTTCAAATAATCTCTAGTGTTCAACAGAAAACATTTGCAATCAAAGGGCTTGAAAAACTTGATGTGAGGCTTTCTATTATTGAAAATTTCATATGGAGTCTTGTTATGCCTTTTGTTTACAAGTACCCTGTTCTGAACATAACATGCTGTATTGATTGCTTCAGCCCAAAAAGTGACAGGCAGATTTGCATCAGCCATCATGGTTCTGGCAGCTTCTATCAAAGTTCTGTTTCTTCTTTCTGCCACACCATTTTGTTCAGGAGTTCTAGGAGCTGAGAATTGTTGAAATATTCCTTTCTTTGTGCAGAATTCTTCCATAACTCCATTTTTGAACTCTGTACCATTGTCACTTCTCATCATTTTGACTTTCTTATTCAGCTTGTTCTCAATCATTGTAACACAACCCATAATCAACTCAGCAGACTCATCCTTGGTACTTAGGAAATAGACCCAAGTATATCTAGAATAGTCATCAATGATCACCAGACAGTATCTTTTCTTTCCAATACTTGGCACACCCACAGGACCAAAAAGATCCATGTGAAGTAACTCAAGTGGTTGATCAATTGAATTGATGAGCTTTGTCTTATGAGTAGACTTGTGTTGTTTTCCCTTTTGACATGAGTCACAGTGATCATCAAACTTAAATTCTCTTGCAGGTAAACCAATCACATGTTCACCCTTGACCAGTCTATTCATGTTTTTTAAGTTTACATGACACAATTTCCTATGCCACAATTTTGATTCATTTTCAGTGGCTTTGGAGACAAAACATGCACCACCTCTTGAAATGGCTTCTTTCATATTTAACTTATATAAGTTGCCATTTCTGGGTGCCATCATCATAATCATCTCAGGTGGAATTACAAACTCAGGTTTTAAGATGAAGTAATGAGAATCATCAAAACTAACTTTGTAACCTTTATCACACATCTGTGATATGCTCAGAAGATTGTATTGAAGTCCCTCAACATGAAACACATTATCAAATGACACCTTTCCATTTGTCAAGATTCCTTTTTCCACAATCTTTCCACCATTTTCATCACTCCCGAAAGCAACAGGACCTTCATATTTCTCTTCATAGTTCACAAGTGACCTCTTGTCACAAGTCATGTGCCTAGAACAACCACTATCCATATACCATATATCATTCAATGGAGTGGCCTGTTCCTGCACAAAGAGAAATTTGATTAGTTAAGTGATGAAGTGCAAGCTTCATCAACTTGCAACTCATTAGTGTCATTTTCAGTGGTAGCTTAGGAAGTGAGTGTTGTAGGTTTAGGATCTGCATGAGTTATCTCCAGATTAACAGAATGATCAGTTTCATAGCCACATTCTCTAGGTGTTTTGAAAAGTGAAACTGAACATTGATGCTCAACTGAGTCAGTGACATTCTCTTTCAAGACATAGTCCTTTGTTTCTGAGTAGTCTCTTATATCAGTCACAGCTTCAATTCAGTTTCTGCTTTAGGTTTCCAAGTGAAACCTTGTGGTTCATATCCATGTTTCATCAAGAATTTTTCATCACCAGTCAGTTCATTTGGTTTTATTCTCAGATAAATTTCTTTCCTTCTTGTCTTCTCACTGTTTGATGATTCTTGAGACTCATCAGACTCAACTGATTGAATGTCTTGATTAATCTTCAATGACTGACTTTTCTTCTTTGTCACCTTCTTGTGCTTCTGTGGTGACTCACTTCTTCTTGCAGACTCAGTCATTTGTTTCTTTCCTTTGATTTCAGCATTCTTTTTGTTACTTGTCTCCTTTCCACACACATTTCCTTTTCCCAAATACATATCATACTTCTGTTTGTACAAAACAAAGTCTTGACCATACTTTGTTCTATTTGGGACATGAAATGGTTTGAGGTTGAATTTTTCATTACATGAATCTGTGTGGTGACCATATTCATCATACTTTTTGCACCAAACCTTGCCCTTGAAGGCTTCATGTTCTTTTGGTTTCTTGAATCTTTCACTTGACTTAGGTGTATTGACTCCTAAAGTCTTCTGATTCTTTAGACCATCAAAATCAATTGAAAAAGGAACAAATTCCTCAATCTTGATGTCTTGTCTTGCAACTTTGCTTTTGACAAAGACAACTTTCTTCATAATCATAGGTTCTTCATCACTGCTTTCTCTAACCCTTGACTGTCTTTTCTTATATTCTTCCATAGTTTCCACTTCTCCAACATCCAACACCTCATGACTAGAAAAGATTGGATAAACTGGGATAAAATTTTCTGTTTCAACTTTTTCAGTCACCATTTTCCTTTTGTTGTTCTGCTTTATTCTAGCCAATACAGCTTTGCTTGGTGGTCTGACAGCATTGTAGTTTATCTTCCTCCTTTCACAGATATCAAAAGAAACATGTTCTCTTTTCATTTTATCATTTTGCTTCTTTAATCTTGGTGGGACTGGTGGATACTTTGGAAGTTTATCAACAGATTCAGGTTTCTTGTATTTTCTTCCTCTTTCAGCAGCTTTGATTTCCTTTTCAGTAATTTGATCACTCAAATCACTCAAATCATCTTGATCCAACTCATCTGAATCAAGGTCATCCTCAGAGACTTGAACTCCAATTGACTTTTCTCTTTCACTTCTTTCTTAATCACAAACTCTCCATCTTCATTTACTTCTACCTTTTTGTACAAATCAACAAATTCTTCCCTGTCTTGAAAGACATCTTTGAATTGTTGTAAGTATGCATCTCTTTTCTCTTTGTCAACTTTAGGCATAAAGTTGTTGTTGAATGGAGGTGGAACTGTCTTGTATTTGTCCTGTTCTTTCACTTGATTCAGTATTCCACATATGTTGCCAGTTGAGACCAAATTCTTCAGAAATTCAGTTTCAACCTTTAGTCTTGTGTTTTGCACCTTTTCTTCAACCAACATCTTCTTTAAACCATCAATCTCAGTGATGTATCTGGTTTGAGTTCTGTAGATGATCATGCAATCATCTTCAAGGCTCTTAATCTTTTCATCACTAATCATTTCACTTGTCTCATACTCATTTATGATACTTTGCTTTCTAAAACACTCACCTTCCAGCTTGCCTACTTTTGTTTTTAGTTCACTGACAAGTTCATTTAAATCAACTGTAGGAGCAAAGTGTACCTGAGAAGATGATCCCTTTTCTTTCTCAATTATGGCCATGAATGCCACATTTGCTTTCCTGATATCATCTGCAATGTCCTCTTCATGACTGCTCCAATCAAAACTTCCTTCATGTTGTGTAGTCACTGCCACATTTCCTTGATTTCTGATCTGATTTTGATTTGCTGGAACAGTGTTGTTTGGAACATTTTGAACAGCTTGAAGGTTTTGATTGTTATTCATTTGAAAACCTTGATTCTGTTGCATACTTTGTTGTTGATTATTCATTTGAGACTGAAAGTTGTTGAAGTTTGGGTTGTAGTTGTTGTTGTTGAAGTTGTTCATTTGATTGTTGTTGTTGAATCTTGGCTGATTTTGTTGGTAATGCTGCTGACCTCTTGGTTGATTCTGTTGATATTGATGCTGACCTCCTGGTTGTTGATTCTGAAATTGATTTATCTGAAAATTTATTGGTTGATTGCATTCTCTTGCAAAATGACCAGGTTGCTGACAATTGTAGCATATTGCTTTTGACTTGTCAAACCCAATCCTGTCATTAGGACCAGAGACCAGAGTTCTACCAGTTCTGTTATACAGCCTTCTACTTCTCAAACCCAACATGGCAGCTTGCCATTTCAAATCCATGTCTTCTAAGTCATCTGCATCAATTTGTTCTGAATCATCTTGAACCACACTTGTGTGAATCATGTTCTTTGCAACAAATGCATTATATGACTCAGTTAACATAGACAACAAAGCTTGTGTCTCATTGTTTTGAACATGTCCTGTTACAGGGTTAGCAATATTTCCACTAGACATAGAGGCAGAGTCAGAATCATCAATTAGTTGCACATTGAACCTCTGTTGATTTCCTTGAGTACTTGTGCTACCCCCAATGAAATATTTTGGAGTCACAACATTATGTTCAGCTGGTTCTTCTATGATGGGAATTTGTTGTTGGTTCTTTGTTGACAGGTTTCCCATAGGGGCAATCAATGCATTTGAAACATTGAAGCTTGGTCTATCTTCCTTAATCATTTCATTCTAAATCATTTCAAGTTCAGCAGCTTGAAGAAAACATACCACATCATCCAATTTCAATTCATTGAAATTCTGCTTTTGAAGGATGAATTTGCAAGCAGTATACCATTCTTTTGGCATTGAGTTGAGTAACTTTGTATTCAAATCAAAATCAGTCATTACATAATCAGTTGTTCTCAACTCATTCACAATACTCAGAAAACGTTCTAGTATTGATTTCAACCTTTCTCCATCCCTATATTTGAATCTTTCCAATTGTTGCTTCAATCTTTGCTTCTTTATGTTTTTCAGTTCAGAGTTCCCTTCATACATCTCAAGGATGGCATCATACATTTGTTTGGCAGTTGTGTGATGAGCCACCTTGGTCAGTATCTCCCACAACAAACCTAGCTTAATCATAGCCAAGGCTTTGTCATCCACCTTTCTCATCTTTTCTCTTACAACAGCAGTTGTAGTAGCATTTGCACCTTTTTCTACAGTAGTTTGCGGACCATTCTTGATGGAGTTCCACATGTCAATGTCATTGTAGCATACGGCTGCTTCAAAAGAGTACCTTCCATTTGATAAAGTTGTCCTGTCCATACAACCTTGGTATCTTGTTAGTAGACACCTCTTGTTCCTCATATCCAGACATTTTGAGAAATCAAAAATCAGTTTCTTTGATAAAAAGTTTTTTAAAAAATAATCAGATCTGAAACCGAATGCTCAGATCTGATGTGTCTGATGTGATTAGAACAAGATTTAGATATAAAGATTAAAACTTTAATTTAAACAAGGAAAAGAAAACACCAAAAATTGTAGATCTGGAAGAAAAATGAAGAACAGGGCTGCTGACGTCACAAATCAATCGATCAGTGCCTGCTTACGTCATTCTTCTTCAAATCTTCAATCAGCAACACTCTTTCTAAAAATAGCAGTATTTAGCTCTGATACCACTTGTCAGGTCCCTTCATATGGTCGATTCGGCTCGGATTTTAATCAATCATGTCATAACTCAAACAAAATTAATCGTGTTGACAAGAGAGTTAATGACGGGTTACTATATTTAGAAAGATGACCGTTTGTTAAAGGCGGAATCAATAACAAACATACGGTTGCAATGAATATTCAAAGATAGATGGCACACACAGGATTCACTCAAAAGATTTCCATTTATATAATGTTAATCATACAAACGGGGTAATCGATTTAGGGTTTTATAAGGAATCCTAGGACAGCCGGCACACACAAAATATTCTCAATTAATGTGTCGGTCTTATCCGTATCATGTGTCCATCTGCCTCTCCTTGGCGGCGTGCCCTAAATATTCTATTTATAGGCCTGCCAACCTAGGACAGCTGTCATTCCTTCTAGAAACCCTAAATACAATCATACGTATTCAAATTACATATTCAAAATAAGCTAAGTGTTAAACAAGTCTTCCGGGTAGGCTTTTCATTAATCTTTAGTCTCCGAGTACGCAGTGTACTCGGCCTTCCTTCAGACTTGGTAAACATAGAAGTGTACTCGGGATCAGTTTCCGGGTAGACTTTACTTAAAGAATATTTTACCAAGTAAAATATTCACCGAGTAGACTTCAATCTTCTTGAACTTATCAAACTTTGCCCGAAAAATCCTTACGAGCAACCTTGTTCTTCTATGGTCCTGTTCGGCTCATTGTCATTGACTAACTTGTTGATAAGGCGTACTTGGGAGTACATACCTTACTTGAGCAGAACCTTACTCGATATAACTTAGAGATATTCCATTAACTCATCAAGTATTCGGACCATAATTATTAAAGAATACCTTGCCGGTCTTCCAATCACTTGGCTTCATGGACTTGGTTAACCAAACCTTACTCGAATGAGTAAAATACTTGGTCTTGAAAAACAACCCTGCTTGACAAAGTGAACCTTGCTCGGAGATGCCAAATCAGTGATCCTTACTCGGGAAATCACTAAAAAGCATACCTTGCTCGGATATCCACTTAAGAAGACTATTTGAAGTAAACCTTGCCCGGAAGGCAAAATCTCGTACTCGGCTAAGTAAAAGCTTGCTCGGAGTTCCAAGGTGTGCTCGGATTCAATACTTAGCAGTTTCTGAGGAGGTTGAGAAGATTCCAATCTTCCATATTCTTCGTTTAGGTCAAATCTCCTCATTTGGGTCAAACTCTTGACCCAACAAGTTCGAAAAGGTGAAAACTCGAGGAACAAAGGTTCCGTCGAAGTACCTCCCGGAGTGGAAAAAAGTGAGGTAGTCGCCGGAGTTTCTTGGCCGGCACTTGGTTTCGGTGTTCTTGACACTTGGTCGACTTCATCGGGAGACTCACCTTCTGTCATGATGATTCTGACGAGAATGGAGCTACATTACTGGTCTTTACGATAAGGTAAGCGGCGTAGCCCCACGGTGGCCGCCAACTTGTTGCTACAACAATTATAAGACCAATGATAGTAAATAGACTGGTTAGGCTAACAGGCTTTAAGGGTTCCAGTTAACCTAACGCAGGTCGTGGTTTCCCTCTACGTTTGCAAAACGCAGAGAGAGGTTCACTAGTTTGTTGTTAGTTGTTATAGTTCACCGGAGATCCAAGACCGAGGTGTTTGAGACCGGTTTTTGGATGAAGTTCTTGGTGAAGCTATGATGTTTGTGAAGCAAGAAAGAAATAAGCAAAGTGCATATTTCTCAAGGAAGAAGAGAAGATCAAGGAGTATGTGTTAACTCTCCAGATCTTGTTATTCTTGTTTATGGCTAAGTCATTATTTTATAAAGGGAGAAACCAAGCCTTTAGTCCAGTAACTAAACTAGTTAGCCTCCAGTTTGCTAGAGAGTTGACCTTTATGGGCGGGAACCTTTGGACCGTTGGTCCATGATTAAAATAATAATACTTTATCTGAGCATGTCCCCTGTTCAGAGGGAACAGTGATGTGAATAGTGATTTGACGTTGTACTGAAGCACGTGGGTACTGTTCACGTACTTGTTTACATAAGTTGGACGAGAAACGAAGCTTTTAACCTTTTAACCTTTTTAGCATTAATGTGTGGAAGCCATTTTATTAATTCCTTGGGCTACCCCCGTCATCAACTTCCAAAATAGAGTTGGCATAAATAAGAAAAATATGTCAATTGACAAATCGTTATTAAGAAAACTATAAAAATCTATGCTTAGGTATTCCTTCTATTTTATGCCCAGTGTGTTTGAAATTGGTGGAAGTCTTGGATCATGTGTTTTGAGAATGTCACATATTGTTGTCAAGATTTGGGATTCTATTGCTCGTTTGTTAAATCCGGATTTTTAGTTAATACAAGGTCAAAACATATGATTGATTGGTCGGATATTTCAGCTAGATTGATGAAAGAGAGGAAACAAATATATTGTCAGGAATATTATTTTTACAACTTTGTAGATCAGTTGGTTAGCTTGGAATGAAGTGGCTTCTAGAACACATAACAAAAACAAAGATGGTCTTCTTTTTATTCCATTGGTTCGGTTTTATATTTATGGTTTTCTTCTCATAATTATAAGTTTCATTTGAATTAGATAGCATGACTTGAAAACCCATTAATTAGTATGTAGTTTTGTCTTGTACTCGGCTAGGATTTTATAACTAGGTGAGGTTTATAAAAATCTGACGTAACTTTCTTAACGATCAACAAATAAAAGTCCGACTACCCGAGGTAACTCAATGATAAAAGGGAACCGCATACCCCCACGATCACAGACAACACTAGGTAACACAAGCCAACCATCTCCTGTTCCGAGGAAAACACGCCGCTCGAAGGCTCACTGCGACAAAACCCGATTGAGATTGGATTTGAACTTGAAACTGTGCGACATTCAATCCAAATTTCACTTCCCAAATATGGTTGTTTAGTTGTGCTGAAACTCATTTCCATTATTTGACATGACTAGACGTTTTACTTGGTTTAAAGCTTAATAATATTTAATATATAGTTTTGATTTTGAAAAGAATATGTAAATGTCCCCTATATGGCAAATATTGGTTGATTGTATGTGAACCCATGATGCCCTCTATTGACAATAATGGGTGTCCTATGGACAATAATTGTGGGGCAATGGTTTAAAGGTAGGTTACCCCACGACCATAATAAAACAAAAACCTACGGGAGATTGCCAACACGGCCCTCCTCCATTTATTTTTCGGTGCAAAATATTTATTTAATTATAAAGATATTAAAAGATATCAAATTTTGTAAACTTTTTTTCATTTTGTTGTTTTTATCATTAAACTCCAAATGTCCATAATCTGTTTATAGTTTTGACAAAGAAAATGCTTTGCAACGGTCAGTATAAGTTTGATTATATATATATATATATATATATATATATATATATATATATATATATATATATATATATATTCCTTTACGGGTCCATGATTCCTCGTCCCTCTTGAAACAGAGTTCACGTTTCGCCGCCACTGCTGATATCATTTCTCTATGGATTTGTGAAAGATGCGAAAAATGTAGTCTTTTATGTTGATCCCATACAAGCACATAATCAATGATAACTTCAGGATGAAATTAGTGTGCATAAATTCATGTTATTTGCAAATATTTAAGGAAAGGGCAAAATCTAGCCCTTTCAAGAATCATTAAAAGGACCAACAACCAAATGGAGTCCAAAAGGAAGGACTAAAAGAGGTGATGTTAGTACAAGTGAGAGAACATATTAAGAACACTTCTTTTGCAAAAGTTCAGCCCTTTTTGTGGGCACTTATTGCACATGCTCAATTTGTTATTTTTCTAATTTTTCTACAAACCTGGTTGGATGATTAAGTTGATTGTGGACTGGTCCATAGTTTCCAATAGTTTTGACTGATATCTATTATCTAATTTATATTTTTTTTGATTGTTTGTTTTTTATTTTTTTTTTATTTATTTATTTCTTTTAAAGTGTGTTAAAAATTGGGTTCCAATATTATTTATAATTTTTTTTGTTTTTGGTGTTGATTTGTATGTGCAAAGAAATTCATGAAATGTCTGCTTGATCTTTCTGGTTCGCATTTTTTTTTCATGCAATTTTTGTTTTATTGCAATTTACTAAAAAATAAACGCCGTAAGATATACCAAATTTATTGATGTAAGTGTTATTTTTATTTTGTATTGCTAATAACTACGGTAGCTTTCATGAAAATAGTGAACGGAAGATTTTATAACGTATGCTTATTCTTAGGCCATGAGGTATATTTTAACCACATAAATTAAGATGACATGTCACTTTAAAGATGGATTAAACCACTTCTCACTTGTGTTAAATTTGTTAAAAAGGGGGCCATGGGTTATGCTTTTAACAGGTTAAAAGACAAAAAACAATATATTAAATTAACATTTAATAAGAGTGAGATGGAGTTAAAAAGATTAAACCATTTTCTTTAGGTGAGATGGGTAAAATAGAGAAAAACAAGTGATGTGATGCTTATGTGGAGTAAACAGAGGTTAGAGTATACCCCTAACCTTATATTTAGATGAATGGTTAATAATTCCAACTTTTAATCGATTGGATATGATTAATCTTAACTCAATAAATGATCACAGATAGTTTTAACTTTAAATGTATTTTCCTTTTGCAATCTCATACATATTTGATTATTTTTCATGTCATTAAAAAGTTACCGGGTTACTATATAGTTAATATGGGATTTGAGACAAATGTTCAAAGTCAATACTGTCTACAAACATTTACTGAATTTGATTTGTCTCGATCAATAGGTGAAAGTTGAGATTATTAAAATACAAAAACCTTTAGAGACAAATATACACATCACTTATTTTTTAATTCATGTCACTCTACAAATTTAATAATCAGGATTAATCTATCTCGCAATCACTCTCAAGAACATACACCAACTCCAATGTGTAATGTGTGTGGAATCTACACAATCAAGAACTAAAGTGATCGAACACAGCAAAGTAATTAAGTGAGTTGTGTATATTGATATCAAAGATCAAAGTACATTGCAAATGATAATTTCTCTCTCCAGAACCATTAGTTGTAACAATGACCTACGTAATTAGCTATTTATAGGCGACATCGACTCGTTACCGTTTAGCACATAAACTATCTTCACTTACTAGTTCCTTCTTCTCGTAGTTCCCATCTCCGCGTAGCTCTCACTCTTAGACATAAAATCTACTTCGGGGACCCAATACTTAATCATTTCTTCAGCTACGAGTGGTCTTCTCTACTACGGGAATATAGTACTTGTCAAAATCTTCTCACAATTCAACTACCCGAGACATAACTGTTGGAAATACGGACAGGTTCGCTTAAGTCAACGCGACCGACTGGGTTATGACCCGTGAGAGTTACACCGCGGGTAACAAACTAAAACACCCGCTTAAGTTAGTTAACCAGGATTGACAAAATAACGAGATAAATGGATGGAACGGGCTTTTGGGTTAGAGATGGACTTGGTGGCCCATTTGGGTTTAACTAGTTAAGTTAAACCTAATTAGCTTAATATAATACATGATTCTAATAAACCTAATAACATAGGAGCTGCCTCTCTCTCTTTTCCCTCTTACTCCAGCTGCCGGTCACCGCCGCCACCTGCAAGGGCTGCCGCCACCACCGTCCGCTTGTTGTTGCCGCTGCTGTGAGGCTGCTGCCGCTGCTGTCCAGCACCAGCACACCACCGCTGCCGCTGTCTTGTCCGTCCGCAGCCATCACCACTGTCACCGTGCACCGCCATAGCCGGAAATAGTCTCGTGTTGTCACCTAGCGTTGTCTGTTATCCCTCGGTGTCTTAACCGGTTTCGATAACCGAGGTATAAAAAAACTATCTTTAAATCTATGGTTGTGATCTATTATCGTGCTCGTATATGTTGTAACCGGATCCGAGTTCGGGTTTCCAGTTCGTTTTAATCATTTATTTTCCGCTGCGTTTTTGGTTCGTTTTATATATTAATATGATTAATATTTATTTAAATGGGTTTAATATTTAAAATGGAAAAAAATTGTTTGACCGTTTGTTCCGAACCACCGTTTAAACCCAACAGTGGTATCAGAGCCGCGGTTACAACGTACGAGTCGATCTTGGTTCGTTTAAACCGGATCTACATATAAAACATTAAATCGTTTAAAGTTTATTGATCTGGATTTGTTTTCGGGTAATTTTTGATTTGGTCAAAGTTTTGTTTATTTTATTTAACCAAGTCAAAACGACCCGAAATTTATTTATTTTGAATATGTAAATCCGGCCCCGACCTATGTTTGTTTGGTTGTTGAGTTTGTTATTTGGCCATATGGATGGTTCAAAATTGTAATCGGTTATTATTTTATTTTTCGGTTTTCTTTTGGCCATATTGGATGGTTCAAATTTGTAATAGGGCAAATTGTTGTTAGTTTATAAATTTGTAATAAAGAAAACGCGATGATAACCGAGGATGAGCTCAAGGATTTCTTGTAGTTAGTGGGATTTCGGACAAGATGACGGGAAGCACCTTGAAGTCCATCCTTGTGGTTGTTTTGTGTTGTGAACCCCTTGACCAGATTAGTCTCCCTAATTGGCTCTAGCGAGACCGATCACCTTTTGGCCATAAGGATTTACATATTATTATTTGCTATTTTGGTTGTTTGGATTGTTTATAATAGGATTATAATATCACCAACCTAATACCAAATAAATTTGGAAAATAAACATTTTTTATTAACCAATTTTGTTTTGCAAATTAAAAGCGTTTTGATTTCCAAAACTAATAACTTAATAATTTTCTATTAACTTAAAATTGGTTAGCCGTATCGCGACAAACTTAGTTTTTAATAGGTTATTTAAAACTAAGTGTCCTGAGAGATGAAAGGGTTCATCATTTTTGTCCCGATAATAAATACAATAAAATTTGATTTTTACTCTATTTGGTAATTATAAAATTAATCCCAATTTAAAACTAATAGTTTATGCCAATCCTACTACACACTTGAGGCATACTGCAAAATTTCGGGTGTTTGGAGCTAAAGCACCGCACTTGTTTTCTAGCCTATCCCATCAAGGTGAAAGCGTTTCGTTGACACATCCGGCCCTTTCACACGTCACTGTACTAGGACAACTATTACTTTACTCTCCTGTTACGTGCTAAAGCTGTCTGGAGACTTAAAATGTGCAAAGATGAGGCTAAACGTATCTATACAGACAATCGTTGTCCCTGTAGGCCTCATAACCGAGAATTGTGCTCTATTCACAATTGACAATCGTTGTCAGTCTTCCTAACCACTTATTAATGTTGTGTGCTACAGCTGCCTTTAATAACTGGAAGCCAGATTCTCATACTACTATTTCATTAATGTTATTGGGTCATTAATAATAGGACTACTACATCGAAAATACTAATTAAATTTACTTTTGCTTTTTAATCAGATGTCATCAAACGAAATCTCACCCAACACCCTTAAGTCCATCCTTGAGAAGGATAAACTAATCGGCATCAACTTCATCGAATGGCACCGCAACTTAAGACTAGTTCTTACAATGGCAAAGCGCCTGTCTGTTCTCGATGGACCTGTTCCAAACGAGCCTGAAAACAACACAGCCTCTACTCGAAAAGTTCTTGACAAGCATAGGGATGACTCGGCTGAGGTCTCCTGTATTATGCTAGCCACCATGACTTCTGAGCTTGCAAAAGGCTTAGAAGACTTTGGTTCCTACGAGATGCTGGAACAACTCAAGGGCATGTTCCAGAAACAAGCCCGTCAGGAACGGTTCGATGCCATGAAACAACTCATTAGCTGCAAGATGGCAGAAGGGTCTCCCGTCAGTGCGCATGTCCTGAAGATGAAGGGGCACATCGATCAGCTTAAGAAACTTGATTATCCCCTGCCTGATGAGATGGCAGCTGATTTCATCCTCAACTCTCTCCCCAGCTCTTACAATCAGTTCGTAATGAATTTCAACATGAACGGTTGGGTAAAGACAGTGTCGGAGCTGCACAACATGCTCAAAACGGCTGAGATGAACATTCCTTTTAGAACCAATCAATTTCTAATGATCCGATATGCTGGTGTAAAGAAGCCTAAACCCAAGAATCAGGGTTATAAGGGAAAATGCAAGAAGAAAGTTACTGTTGCTGCCAAATCTGCCACCAACACTAGCAAGAAAGTTGCAAAGGCACCACCGCCGCCTCCTGAGGAGCGCCAGTGCTACAAGTGCAACAAGATGGGGCACTGGATGCATAACTGCCCCGAGCATCTAGCTGAGCTAGCAAAGAGGAAGGCCAATAGTGAAGGCTCTTCTCGAGGTATTTCCATATACGCTATTGAACTTTTCACTGTCTCTAGCAACACATGGGTATTTAATACCGGATGTGGTTTCTACTTTGTTAATGTCTTGCAGGAGCCTGAGAAGTGGAAGAAACCGAATAAAGGCAGCATGGAACTCATCGTTGGTGATGGGAAGAGAGTACCAGTTCTGGCAACTGGAGTTTTTCATTTTACTTGTCCATCTGGCCTAGTTTTTCCTTTGAATAATTGTTTGTATGCTCCTGGTTTGACCAGAAACATCATTTCATTTTTATTGTTGCTTGAACAAGGTTTTAAGTTTGTTTTTAATGGCATGGCTATTTCTGCTTACTTAAATGATATCTTTTATTTTGAGGCTAAACCTCGAAATGGTATTTATGAGATTGATGTTCAAACAGATAATAACGTATATCATCTTTCAAAACATATCAAGACTAACATCAATGATACTTTTCTATGGCATTGCCGACTTGGCCACATAAGCAAGGCAAGAGTTAAAAGACTCCAATCCGAAGGGATTATTGAATCCACAGGACCGGACTCGTTTGATGATTGCGAATCTTGCTTAGCTGGCAAACTCGCCAAAGACTCCTTCACTCATAAAAGTGAACGAGCAAGTGATCTGTTAGGGCTCATACATATTGATGTATGTAGACCCTTCAGAACCATGACTAGAAACCATGAAAGATACTTCGTTTCTTTTTTCGACGATTATAGTCGATACGCTTATGTGTATCTTATGAAACACAAGCACGAAACTTTGAAAGGTTCAAAGGGTTTCAAAACGAAGTGGAAAAACAACTTGGTAAAACCATTAAAATGCTTCGATCAGATCGAGGTGGAGAGTATCTCAGCTCAGAGTTCATCACTCATCTAAAAGAGCATGGAATTGTTTCACAGCTCACCCCACCTGGCACACCCCAACATAATGGCGTGTGCGAGAGGAGAAATCGAACTTTGCTAAACATGGTTCGATCGATGATGTGTAGAACTAACTTTCCTCACTCCTTTTGGGGTTAGGCCCTTATGACCGCCGCCCGTATTGTCAATCTAGCTCCAACTAAGAAGATAGACAAAACCCCATATGAGATATGGCATAAGGGAAAGAAGCCCAAATTGTCTTATCTTAGAGTATGGGGATGTGATGCTTACATCTCAATTGAGTCTGATGACAAACTTGATCCCCGTGGTGTAAAAGTTGTTTTCGTCGGATACTATAACCAAAGAGGTTATTACTTCTTTCATCCTGATACAAATGCGATTTCTATCAAGAGGAAATGCCACTTCCTTGAGAAGAAATTTCTCAATCGAGGAACTGGAGATAACATTGTCGATCTTGAAGAAATTCAAGAACCACAAACAACCGCTGAGGAAGTAGGAGCGTCTGATCAACAAGTTGTTGTTGCTGATACATCAGACGTGAACACGAGCGTTCGCAGAACTAGTAGGACTCCCGTACCAAATTATAGATACTTATGGCATCTAGATGGTCCCGAAGTCTTATTAGTAGCCGAGTCTGGCGACGAGCCTACTAACTACAAATCTGCTATCTTGGATCCGGAATCCGAGAAATGGCAAGATGCCATGAACGCCAAGATGCAATCCATGCAGGACAACCAAGTTTTGAACTTGGTTGAGCTACCCCCGATAGTCGGGCAGTAGGGAGCAAATGGATTTTCAAGAGAAAACCCGACATTCATGGAAATGTGCAAACCTATAAGGCACGGCTAGTCACGAAAGGTTTTACTCAAACTCAAGGTGTTGACTATGATGAAACCTTCTCGCCCGTTGCTATGACTTAGTTAATAAGGATATTACTTACCATTGCTGCATACTATGACTATGAGATATGGCAAATGGATGTTAAAACCGCTTTTCTTAATGAACATCTTTCTGAAGATGTCTATATGGTTCAGCCTGAAGGTTTTTTCGATTCAAAATATCCTAATAGAGTTGCAAATTAAATAAGTCCATTTATGGACTTAAGCAAGCATCTCGAAGCTGGAATCTTCACTTTGATGAGAAAATTAAAGAGTTTGGTTTTGTCAAAAATGAAGATGAGCCTTGTGTTTACAGAAAGGCTAGTGGGAGCACTATATCATTCCTCATCTTGTATGTGGATGATATACTGATCACTGGAAACAACATTCTTATGCTTAAGGAAGTTTAGCTGGTTGGAATCTTGTTTTGAAATGAAAGATCTTGGAAGCCACTTATATTCTGGGAATAGAGATCTATAGAGATAGATCTAAGAGGATTCTAGGGCTAAGTCAAAGTACTTACATAGACAAAGTAATGACACGCTTCTCAATGGAAACCTCCAAGAAAGGAGTTGTTCCAGTGACTAAGGGAACCGTGTTGAGCAAATCGTAATCTCTGGCAACGGACATTGAATCTAAGCGTATGCAAGCAATTCCATATGCCTCTTCGGTTGGCTCTATCATGTATGCTATGTTGTGTACTAGACCTGACGTCTTGTATGTCTTGAGCATGACCAGTCGTTTTCAACAGAGTCCTGGCATTGCCCATTGGACTGCTGTGAAGAACATTCTAAGGTACTTCAATAGAACCAAAGATATGTTCTTGGTGTTTGGGGGAGTGGAATAGGAGCTCACTGTAAGGTGTTACACTGATGCTAGCTTCCAGACTGACCGAGATGATTCTCGCTCACAGTCAGGTTTCGTTTTCACTCTCATTGAAGGAGCTATTTATTGGAGGAGCTCCAAGCAGAGTGTAGTGGCAGATTCTACCACCGAATCCAAATATATAGCTTCATCGGATGCTGCTAAAGAGGCTGCTTGGATGAAGAAGTTCATCACCGATCTCGATGTGGTTACGAGTATTCGCAAACCAATCGAGGTGTTCTGTGATAACACAGGTGCTATTGCTCAGGCCAAAGAGCCCAGATCTCATCACAGAGCCAAGCACATTCTAAGGAAGTTCCACCTCATTCGGGAGATACTGGAACGAGGTGACATCACAATAAGCAAAGTAGACACAGATCAAAACCTAGCAGACCCGTTCACTAAGCCGATGACTCAGGACAAGCATGACCATCACTGGGATGCTATCGGTCTTAGATTGGCTAGTAATTTGTTTTGATTTAGTATTTGGATGTGTGAACTTTTAAACGGTTATACTTTTGAGTTCACTTTTGATTTAATGGTTAAATGCAAACGTTGAATATTATAACTGTGTTCATTTTAATACGTTTAATCCATGAATATTGTATTCTAAATTATTCGTAGTCAACCAGACTCGTGGGAGCGATTCTGAATAAAGACTATTCTGACTTTGGACTCAAAGGGTTGACTTCCAAACTCACAGGCCTCATTACGAATGACGTTGGATGTAACTGGCATCAAATCATCTTCATGGATCTTAGTCATAAGATGCATTTGATATTGGTATGCTCATTTAGTATCCTTAGACCTGAGATGCATATTAGAACTCCCGTTTACCAAAGGTATTCTTTGATCAATGTCAACCGTTGTCTCGTAACTGCCAGTCATAAAGACATTGGTTGGGAGTATTCTGAAGTTCAGTGGGAGTTGTATGTAATCAAGATGGAATTCTGTACTCTTACATGAAATGTAACAGTTAGACATCATGGCGCCTTCGTTGATTCAAACTGGTGAAGTGTGAGGCCTCACCCAAACATACTGTCTGTTTGATTGGACCACTTTGACACGAGAACAAAAACGATAATGGTTGAATGCCATATGAGATTGATCTGATCCATGTCTCATTGTTCAATTGATTTCTTATACCGAAAGGATAAATGACAACAATTACTATTTTTCATTATCTTGCAATAGTGTATTCCAAGATCTTTTGGTTAATGAAATTTGAAATGTCATAACCTGTTGGGGGCAACCATGTGTAGCTAGAGCACCACTGGTTGTCTGCGTTGAGAAAGTTAACTGAACCCGTCCAAGTGGGAGACTGTTGGAAATATGGACCGGTCCGCTTAAGTCAACGCGGCCAACCGGGTTATGACCCGTGAGAGTTCACCGTGGGTAACAAACTAAAACACCCGCTTAAGTTAGTTAATCGGGATTGACAAAATAACAAGATAAATGGATGGAACGGGCTTTTAGGTTAGAGATGGACTTGGTGGCCCATTTGGGTTTAACTAGTTAAGTTAAACCTATTGAGCTTTATATAATTACATGATTATAATAAACCTAATAACATAGGAGCTGCCTCTCTCTCTTTTCCCTCTCACTCCAGCCGTCGGTCACCCCTAGTCCCGCCGGTCACCGTCGCCGCCTGCAAGGGCTGCCGCCACCACCGTCCGCTTGTTGTTGCCGCTGCTGTGAGGCTGTTGTCGCGGCTGTGAGGCTGCTGCCGCTGCTGTCCAACACCCACACACCACCGCTGCCGCTGTCTTGTCCGTCCGCATCTATCACCGCTGTCACCGTGCACCGCCATAGCCGGAAATAGTCTCGTGTTGTCACCTAGCGTTGTCTGTTATCCCTCGGTGTCTCAACCGGTTTCGATAACCGAGGTATAAAACATCTATCTTTAAATCTATGGTTGTGATCTATTATCGTGCTCGTATATGTTGTAACCGGATCCGAGTTCGGGTTTCCGGTTCGTTTTAATCATTTATTTTCCGCTGCGTTTTTGGTTCGTTTTATATATTAATATGATTAATATTTATTTAAACAGATCTAATACTTAAAACAGGTTAAAATTGTTTGACCGTTTGTTCCAAACCACCGTTTAAACCCAACAATAATTCACTCTGAGAGCTCATATTTGTCGAGTACTAGAGTTGTTTTCATACTTTTCTTTTTAAGAAATTCACCCAACTACTAGAGAATGTTTCACACGAGAGCCTTCTCCTTAAGTTGATTTCTTAGATTTTTCAAATACGAAATGACTATATCAACTGCGAGACAAGACTTAGAAATATTTCAAATGCAAAATTAATTAAGCCGATCAACAATAATTTTCAACCTTACAAATATTTTAAAACTTAATATCTGATTTATTAATGAAAAACTGCATCAAATCGAGGTCAAGTTTTCCAAATATTTTACTGTTACTCTGCAATTTTCTTATAAAGTCACTCATTTTTTATTAGTCGTTCAAGTCGTATACAACTTTTATAAATGCTATTTTTTTTAAATAAGGTAGACAAGTGAAACACATATGAATTTTTATTACTAACTAGGTACTACATCGGCGCTTTGTGCCGGGCTGATAAAAAACAGTGCATTGTGGTGGCGCACCGATATGAATTTGGTCGTCTTAATTTACAACATCGAAACTTAAAAAATTAAGCAACAAAACCAATGACAAAAAAAACTGGGATGGGGCTGCGAACCGACGTAAATTTAGTCGGTATCAAAGGTAATGTCTTTAAAAAACAAAAAAAAATTGCAACGAACTAAAAATAATAATAACCAACGCATTGCAACCGTGGACCAATGTGAATTCAGCTAATAGTACTACTACTACTAATAATAATAATTAAAAAAACAAAAAAGAAATTATTCAATAAAAAGACAAAAGGGTGGGCCACTGAGGTTCCGTAAGTCGCCTGCTAACATATAAAAAAAGGTTAAAACGCCATTGATAACATATAAAAAATAAAATGGTTAAAACGTCATTTATTCCAACGGTAAAACCCGGGTATTGAAAAACTTGAGCGTTGTCGGTCCCGAGCGTTGCGGTGGTGAGTCGACGCAACTTTAGCCGGTTACAGACCATAATCCAAACAAAAAATAAAACAAAAAAGGTGTAATAAAACCCGAGCGTTGTCGGTCTGGGCGTTGCGGCAATAAAATGACTTGAATTTGATCAGTTTCGATTGCGTTCGTTACGGTACTGAAATTTAAAAAAAATAAACATAAACAAAACAACAATAAAAATGATATACTTTGTAACATGAATGTTAAGAACCATAATCCAAACAATAAAAAAATCTTTTGGTGCAATAAAACCTGAGTGTCGTCGGTTCGGGAGTTGCGACAGTGAAACGACGTGAATTTGGTTGGTTTCAACTACATTTGTTGCGGTACCGAAATTTAAAAAAAATAAACATAAACAAAAAAGAAATAAAAAAATATGATATTTGTAATAAGAATGTGAGTCGATCTTGAGAACTAACAAACACACAAGTAATCATCCATGAACATCTTGCCATCACAGCAACCCATAACTTTGGTTAGTGGTTAGGCTAAGGGGTGTGGGGGGCTCTAATGGGGGCTCCAGTGGGGGCTCCAGCCAATAATATTATGACGTGTGGCAGAGAGAGAAACTGGATAAGGGGGTGTTGGAGCCCCTGGCCCTGGTGTGGAGGGGCTCCAGCAGGGGCTCCAGCGAATTTTTTTTTTTATTTTTTTATAAATATATTCAAACAACGTATTATTAAAAAAACTCATAAATTATTAAAAAAAACACACATTAATATCTAAAAATAAAATAAAAATTAAAGTACTAAAAAAAACATTATTCTTATTCTTCGGCTTGGTCTTCTTCGATCAACCTCTTTCGGATACGTTCCTTTTGCTTTTCCATTAGCATTTGATCGACCGGATTTAGGTTACTGAAGTTTCTAGTAAGGAAGTCCAAATCTCTCATTCGACTTTTTTCCTTTTTGTCATTAGAGACCACCTCCATGGTTTTGTTGAATTTATTGAGGGATTCAACAAGATCGGCGATGTTTACGGCTCCCCCCTCAGCCGGTTTTTTCCCCTTGGCGTCCCTTCCCAATGGCCGCCTCCTCGGCGGTGAAGACGTTTCCTCCCCCGCAATGTTTAGGTCGAATCCAACGCGGCAATCCGACCCGGCGGAAGTGCTATACGCTCCAGACGAACTAGTTTTAGTCCGTTTCGGCCCTACTTCCGCATCAAGGTCCGGCGCCACCAGCTCAACCCACTTGGAACACCTTTTCAACCTCCCCTACAACTTTAAATCGTCCCACGTCTTCACCATCCCATACCTCCGCAAACACTCCTGCCTCCACTCTTCGACCGTGAAATTGTAAACCGCCAAATCATCACTGCCACTTGGTCTCATACGACCGCCGTTCCTGTTGAAAAGATTAGTAAACAAGCCGACAAATTTTCTGATTTCGGACCACCGACCCGAAATCATATCGGCGTTTCGCTCTGTACTCCCAACGAGCGTATAGAACGTCTCCCTAACCTTTGTCCAAAAAATCTTGCTCTTTTGGTAGTCGGCTGCAAAATGAATAATTAAATTAGATTTCCAGTTAACTTTTTTATTTAACTTTTTTATTAAAAATCATTTTTAAAAACGTTAAAACAATTACCGCAACGCCGATCCTCAGAAATGACTATCCAAGCCCGACACAAGGCTTCCTTCTCATCCGATGACCACGGAGTGGTTTTCCGTTTCGTCCTCAGAGTCGAAGCCGGTCCCGACCCGTCCGTTGAAAGTTGTTTTTTCCGGTGGACGCGTCTTCTTGGTCCCGTAGCATCACCGTGTGATTCTTGTGTCTCTGGAACAACAAAGTTAGGAGACGGTTGTGTGTTGGATGGTTGAAAGCCGGATGATTCTTGCGGCCCCGAATAAAACATCGGTTGGTCTGGTGACGAC
Organism: Bidens hawaiensis; assembly: GCF_021521415.1. Lineage (NCBI taxonomy): Eukaryota > Viridiplantae > Streptophyta > Magnoliopsida > Asterales > Asteraceae > Bidens > Bidens hawaiensis. The sequence continues at coordinate 9,564 of NW_027498729.1, read as the reverse complement.
CATAAATCGTCGTCAATATAATCTGAATCTAGGTTTGGGTACCAATTTCCAGACATTTTTTTAAAAAAAAGTTGGGAAGATGGGTTGAAATGGGTTTTATTTTGAAGTTGTGTTTTGATATGGTTGATATGGTTGATATGAAGTTGTGTATTATATAGGACTTTTTTATTTTTTTTTTTTATTTTAATCCTTCTCAACGGCTCTTTTGCCTTTCCAACGTTCACTTTTCTCTCTCTTCTCCCGCGACCATACTCACGCCTGCCTGGGGGCTCGCGCTCGCGCCCCGGTTCGCGCCCCGGTGGTGTGGGGTTAGCGCCTGGGGGCGCGAGCGGAGGGGCTCTCGCGCCCAGGTTCGCGCCCCACACCCCTCAGCCTTAGAATTAGTTGCAATTAAGGTCCAAGGTATTTTCATACAAACAATTTGTGACACCGAATACAGTAGAAACTCGATAAATTAATACTCGATTATCTAATAAACTCTTTAACATAATATTTTTTGTCGGTTCCGACTTGAGGATATGGTGCTAAATTAATAATTCGCTAAAATTATAAGATAATACATTTTTGATAATTTATTTAGACCCCATATAAAATATAAATTAATAATATATATAGCATATTACATGAATGATTTATGAAGGTTTATTGAAAAATGACTCAATTGTCATTGTTGTTTTTTTCACACCTTTAAGATGGGAAGCCATGTTGTGTGTATGATTTGTTTGGGTTAACCTATTTTGATCTTGTATTTATATAGAAAACATTTTTAATGTCCATAAAGTGATACATTGAACACAAGAAGCATAATAAGGTGGGAGATCGAAGGTTTCTTTCAAATTGGGCCGTTCATTTGATATACATGCATTGTATACAATAATTAAGTGGAAGCTTGAAAGGTGTTTGTAAACTAAGTATTCTACTATAGATTAATAAAATATTAATTAATATATAAATTAATAATTATTAATTTATTGATTAATTAATAACTCTTTTAATTAATAAATTTTAGAGGGTCACAAGTGTATTATTTTATAGAGTTTCTACTGTATTTGTTATTTATATATATATATATATATATATATATATATAATAAGTGATAAATGTTTATATTAATGTTTATACTTTAGCTTGAAGTAGAAAATAATAGTCATAAAAAAAATAATAACCGAATTTCATAATTGTTAAATGGCAAATCACATTTTGTGTATGGCAAACAATAATTTCACATTTAAAAATCACTACCAACGTTCCAATTATTTTTGTCCCAATATACCTCCGTTAGAAAAACACTTAACGTCGTTACGTATCGTATAGAGTTTCAAACCGTGTTTTATGGCTTTTAATCAGAAAAAAGACACGAGTTAATTAATGTAAAATTTATCTCAAACTAATGATTCCAACCAATTTTATATATATTTTTAAAGTAGACATGATTCATCTATATTTATATTTGACTTTCTTGACTTTTAAAATCTTAAACTTTGCATATATAATTTTATTTTATTTTTATTTTTTTTAATACAAACCACTTTCTAAATTACTCTTAGTTTACACATTCTTTTCACAATCATATCATAGGACTTGAAACAACACCCGTTCCTCCATATGAATGAAACATATAATCAAAGTTGATTGACGGAGCTCTTGGATTGCTCAAAGAGAGATCTTCGTTTATATATCGGTGGACAATGGATTGACAGGGCTCTTGGCATTGCTCTGTTTTTAAGAAAAAAATGTTTAATAACTTTATTGGGACACCAAGTTATTAAGTTGTTTGAACTATTAATTTACTACGTACCCAAAGATTCGTCTATTTAGTAAGTAGGGTTGAGGTTTCTTTTTCTTTTTCTTGAATACGAGTGTCATATCTATCTATCTATCTCTTATAATAAAATACTATCACTTTTGTCACTTGTCAACCTCATAGCCCTTCTCACATTTTTTTCAAATAATTTCAATATATGGTCATTTATCTTTTAAGTCATTTCAATATATGAATTCAATATTTTAATTAAATATAAAGCCTAACCGATATTCATTCATTAACATTAATGGTGAAATATGAAAATATCAAAATTGAAGTTGCAAGTGTGGTAGAATAAAATTTTAAAGTTACGGGTAATTACAAATTAAAGAAAATAAATGTGCATCATTGTTAAAGAATTGGGATTTGTATGGTAAACTACAAATTGTTTTTAAACTGAGATTCGACAACAGTGCATAACTTTTTATATAAGATTGGTTTCAAATTTGGTATTAAAATTTTCTCATATGCATTTGAACAAAGGAAAATGTGTATTTTCTTAATTTTCCTCAAAAATTTTGTATAAATATTGCTAACATGAAGAATATTTATTATATATACATACCTTGGTGCTTAGCATTAAATCATTGAAATTGAATATTATAATTATAATTCATATGTATAACGATTTACTATATGAACTATCTGTCATTTATTTATAGGAAAATTGGTTTTAAATAATCCCAACTATGGCCTATTGGTAAATATTCATCCCAACTTTACACTTGTCTGCTGGCAGTACCAACTACCTGTGCATTTGTTTTTAATGGGCCGCAACTAACGGATGTTAACTCCGTTAGTCTTTGTTTGACATGGCCATCTCAGTTGGCAAAAACTTAACTACGTGGAACGCGACGTGGCGGCTGACTGTGTATTATTATTATTATTATTATTATTATTCTTGGTCCAGTACCCCACCCCCACCCCTCGTTTCCCGGCGAGCCACCACAACCACCCCTCCCGGCGAGCCACCACCACAACCACCCCTCGTTTCTCGTCCGGTTATGGTTGTTTATGATTTAGAGCTTCAAAATCGTCCGGTTAGGGTTTGGTGACCAAAACATGGAGATTTGGGTGTTTATGATTTGGAGCTTCAAAATCAGATTAGGGCTTACGAACATTGAATTGGGTCTTCAAAATCCGACTAAGGATTCGTGAAGGTTGAACTTCGGTATTTGAAAACTTATTAGGGCTCCGTGAAGGTTGAATTAGGGTGCTCGTAAACTGGGTATGGGTGGTGGTGGCCGATTGTGATGGTTTTAGGGCAATAGTTGCTGGGGCCGGAGTGCCAACGTGGTGGCGGTACGAGTAAGGTAATGGTGGGGTCATGGGGTCCGGTGGTGGTTGTAGGGATGGACATGGTGGTGGTAATGGGTTCCAGTGTTGGTTGCAGGGGATTGACATGGTGGTGGTCGTGTGTTCTGGCGAGGGGTGGTGGTGGTGGCTCGCCGGGAGGGGTGGTTGTGGTGGCTCGCCGGGAAATGAGGGGTGGTGATGGGGTACTGGACCAAGAATAATAATAATAATAATAATAATAATAATACACAGTCAGCCGTCACGTCGCGTTCCACGTAATCAAGTTTTTGCCAACTGGGATGGTCATGTCAGACAAAGACTAGCGGAGTTAACATCCGTTAGTCGCGGCCCGTTAAAAACAAATGCACAGGTAGTTGGTACTGCCAGCATGCAAGTGTAAAGTTGGGATGGATATTTACCAATAGGCCATAGTTGAGATTATTTAAAACTAATTTTCCTTATTTACATGACTTTTTTTTTGTGTAGTATAAAAGGTTTTAACAATAAGAAAATCAATATTTAATTTTCCATTTTTCTTCTATAACTCAGACCAAAATACTTCAGAAACATATATATTTATGACTTGATTTATAATTTTTTACACATTTAAATATAATTGTGTAATTTTAATTATGTAATTTTAATTATGTAATTTTAATGTAAATTGTAATTGTATTAACAATATATGATCATTTTTTATAGTATTTCACTTAGTGGTTAAAGTTTAAAATTTTCATTAATTACCCGTGTAATACACGGGCCTCAAACTAGTATGATATATTGTACTTGTATCGGTATCAAATCGATACATGGTATAGTATGCGGTATCCACTTTTTTCAAATTTCGTATCTTGTATGTTAGGTATGGTACCGGATTTGTTTATGAATGAATATGATATGATCAATAAAAATGTGTGGTTTCTTGATTACCTTTGGTTATGAATGAATATGATACTATTAGAGTAAGAAAAAAATACCAAGGCGGTATCAAAATGGGCACCGTACTAAAATATCGGTACTATATACTAGATTCAAACCAATATATACGCTACTCAGTTGTGTTCAAGATATCGATATTTTCGATACCGATACAATACTTATCTCATCCCTATTAGTAACTATATATATCAAGTAGCTATATTTGTTTTTTTTTAAAGTGAAGACTTTATTTGTGTTTTAGGTCACCAACCTCTCAAATTTGAGAGCTCTGTTGCCCCACTTTGGCTGGATTATGTTGTTGGGTCACACTGACTTTAGAGTTTGGCATGAGTGTTTACCCAGAAAATCATAATACCGACCGCACTTGACAGTCATTGTGCCGCTATAAGAGATGAACTCTCTGAAATAACACATGATGAATTTGAGAACTAATAACTTCACAAAGTCAAGTCCAAAACTTTCATTACAATAATTCATAAAAAATGACACATAAATATTGAATCTTCATTAAAAAATATAATTCTTCCTACCACTATGACATTACTGCACAAGTGGTGAACATCTAGTAGCGATATTTTACTATTTTTTTTTATCAATTCGGCTATTTAATTAGAAAAGTGACTTGGCATACAACTGGATAACCTTAAGATTACTAATTTTTATTATTTTAAACACTTTGTAGAAAATGAAGTAATTTCTTTTATATAAAAAAATAGTTAGTGATACTCATACTCGTAAATTCTGGTTAAATGCGTGAGAAACCTCAATTTATAAATAAATAATCTGATAGCTTGAAAGAATGTAGGAAGATTTCATTATATTACGGGGGGTTATTTTTATATTTCGTTTTTAATATTTATAATTTTTTTTGGAATTTTTTGTAATGTAAAGAAGTTAATAATGTAATTATGATTTGATGATTAAATGGTTTCATAAATAAATGAGATTTTATAACTCGTTTAAAAGCTATCTGCGTATGATGAGACTCATGACATAATTGTTAGGGATGACAATGGGTTGGGTTTGGGTCGGGTTTAGGTATTCCCAAACCCATACCCGGTTATTAAAGTCCATCCCAAACCCGTCGGGTTTTAATCGGGTAATTAGCCGTCGGGTTTCGGGTTTTTCGTCGGGTTCCGTGTTTTCAATCGGATCTTGATAAAATACCCGTCGGGTATACCCGGCTCAAAACCCACCGGGTATTGACAAAATATAACTAATCAATTACAAAGATGGTTACTATAAAGATAAAATATCTCAAATAATTAACATAAACAAGTTTCGACAAATAATATATTTAGAATATTGTATATATATAATATAATAAGCTATATCGGGTATATAATCGGGTAAATGAGTTTATGTTATCGGGTGATCGAGTCGGGTAATCGGGTATATTAGAAATCCCAAACACATCCTAAACCCGTGAAAAATTTTAAAACTAATCCCAAACCCTAATGGGTCGGGTATTACCCGTCCCATTTATGTCGGGTTTCGGGTTTTCCCTTCAGACTCGGGTTTCATTGCCATCCCTAATGATTTTTTTACTATAAACTTGTTTCTTAATTATAGATAATATCTTTTTTTAAAAATTGGATATTAGTTTTTAGTTTATCGATAATTTATAGGATTTTCATATCAAATATTTGGTATAATTAATTTTTTATATAATGAGATCTTATAACATGTTTAAGAGTTATCTGGATTAGGTGAGACCCGTACCCGTGGACTCGGGTCAAATTTATGAGTAGTATCCATTTACAAATAAAAAAATTTGGTAGCTTGAAAAAATGTAGGAAGTAACCCGAGAGATTTTAAATATTTCGTTTATATATATTTAAGATTTGAGATAGCGACTTTAATATATACGAACGTTACTACTATCATTTTCTTTTCGTCTTTGCTCAAGTATACTTTACCACTTTAGCATTAAAAATTACTATATTTTTCTCTTTTTTTAATTAAATAATACTTATTTATATATTTATTATTGCATTTTTATTCTCCTTCACTCATAACCATTTTCAACATAAATATATAAAAATTTATAGAGTATGATCAGTGTTAGCATTTTCTCACACATTCACTCATAATTATTTAGAGCATTTCATCCAACCTCCTATTTTATGTGAGAGATGTTTTTTTAATTTAGAAAGTGATTTAGGGTGTCGTGAGTGAATATTTTTATATTTTATAAAATGTAGTGATTTTTTTGTATATATGAAAAGCTACTGTTCATCCCATATAATTTTTTAATATATTTTGAAAATGGTTGTGAGTGAAAGAATAGAAATAAGACAGAATTACAGAAATTGTCTTTTATGTTTGCACTCAATTTCAGTGGATGTTCTTTATCTTTAAAAGTAACATAATTTTTACTTTATATTTCACAATGTTTCACCATTTGTCCTTTAGCCCTAACCCAGTTAGTATCCCTTGTTAACTTTGGTCATGTGTCGTGCACATGAGGGCAAATTGGTCATTTTATCTATTGATTTAAAAAAAACATTTTAAAAAAACAACAATTAAAATTAACAAATATTATAATACTTAAAATGAATAATTATATATATATATATATATATATATATATATATATATATATATATATATATATATATATATATCTATACTATATATAATGAGTGAAAGATGGGCAAATTAAGACGGTGGATTTTAAGGGATTTACAATTATTTAAGCATATGGTACAATTACAAAGAGGGACAAAGTGGTAATTGCATACTTAAATATCACGTGTTTTACATCTTTATATCAATGATAGTTACCATCTTAGTCCTTCAACTTTATTCATGTTTTTGTAAATTTAGAGAATAATCATAAATTTAACCTCTATCTTTTGTATATTTACTCTTTTTAATTTCACTTTTAACCCAACTACCCCCACTATTTTCAAACGATCATAACTTTTTCGTACGACAATATTTTTAAAACAAAATTGTACTATAAAAGTGAGCATTTAATTCTCTTTAATTTGAGTATAATATTGTCATAGTTTGTTTAAGTTATAAAAATGACAATTTTTGTGGTCCAATTTTGATGGTTTTGAGTTAAACCGTGAACCAAATCATTAGTAATGATATTTTGTCGTCGAAAACTGAAGCAGAACGTTGAAAATTGAAAACAACCAAAACGAATCATTATCAACGATTTGGTTCCGATTTGGTTTGTACTTTAATATCAGTTTGAGTTTAAAATAAGAATTATTAATCCAAATATATCAACAAACGTACGGTTTCACGTTTTTAAATAAAACAATAAACACCCATAAATCTATTACATGATTACTAAGGTCTGTGTTTCCCGCTGCATTGCGCGGGCACCCGTCTAGGGTTTCACCCAGCTCTTTGTTTCTTCACCGTACCACCAACCAACCTCCCACAACCACCATCATCTCCGACGACCACCATCGTCTCCGGCAACCACGTGTATGAACGGTTTGTGTATGTGACAGGGGCTTGGCAGATCTAGGGTTTGCGTGCAGTGGCAACCATAGACAAGGAAGACAATGAAACCACGACTTCAGCCTCCTTCTCAATAAGATCTGGGGTTTGTTTTGTTTCTATATGAAATTGAGACGAGGAGACTCAAATTGTTGGAATTGATTGAAATTGAGAGAGTTTGCACAGGAGCTTATAGGGTATTAGAAGGAGATTGCGATGGTGGTCACTAGGTTGTTGCAGAGATGGCGGTGATAGGCGGGGGTGGTGGTTGAGGTTGGTTGGTGGCAGGTGATGGTGTGGTGGTCGTCGGTGTGAGAGAGAGAGAGATGACACATCAGCAGCGTCCGGAGCCTCCGGCACCGGTGTCGGAGTAGGAGATATATCTGACGCCAGTGGAGGTGACAGTGAAGATTTGGTTGACGGTACGACGTCCGGAGGAGGAAGTTGCGGTAAGTGAGAGTAAGTCGTCGTCGTAGGTACCGAGGTGTGGTGTGGTTACGGTGAGGTTCCGGTGGGATATGCAGATACGGTAGAGTGATAAGAGTTATTATTAGTTTATTACTTTTAATTATTATAACATTTTGTTAATTTTAATTGTTGTTTTTTAAAATGTTTTTTTTAAATCAATAGGTAAAATGACCAATTTGTCCTCATGTGCACAGCACATGACCAAAGTTAACGAGAAATACTAACTGGGTTAGGGCTAAAGGACAAATGGTGAAACATTTTGAAACATAAAGTACAAATTATGTTACTTTTAAAGATAAATGACATCCACTGAAATTGAATGTAAACATAAAGAACAATTTCTGTAATTCTGTCTAGAAATAATAATGATAGATTTCTAATAAAATATTATTTAATTGCAAAGAAAAGATAAAATATATCATATATTAATATAATTTTAAATTTAGAGATAGAGAATTCAATGAAGATACTCTTACAACCACACTATAAATAGAAAATAAACTCACAACATGAATAACCTATTATGAATGCTTCTATAAATTACACATTTATTTGACGACTTACAAAAAAGAGCTTGTCTAAGTCTTTAGCAATTAATGTGAATGTGCAAAACTTTTCATTGATAATACCAACCAATGTGAATATGCAAAATTTTATAATACGAAAGTATTTAATATATTTTCTTTTTTTTTTTTAATAAAAAACACAAATTCTTTAATCTACTCTAATTTATGCATTTATAACAACCATAGGACCTGAATAAACCATTTATCAAACTCTTTGATTATGTTTTGTAGACTATTAAAAATATTTACTGAGTTTTTATTCTAAAAAAATGTTGATAAAAAAATTATTTATTAAAATGATGTTCATTAAAAAATATTTACCCAATTGAAGTTTTTAACAACTTTTTTCTTTTCTTACTTCTCTTCTTATTAGATAATGTCAAGATGGACCCATGTCATGCGATGTTTTTTTTTTCTTTTTATTTTAAAACAATAATTATTATAATTTATATCTAAATTAAATACTATCTTTAGGCATTCAATCGAGTTCTCCTTTTTTAATATATACCATACTCATCTTTAGGTGTCGGGTTTTATCTGGGGAATCCCTCAATGGATGGACAGCTACGGACTTCGTTCGTCCAGACTTATGGCCGTCTCGGGCCACAAGTTTTTTAAACAGAACCTATATAACACGACTAATCAATGAAGGAATTAGGTGGATTCAAAGTTTTTAAAAAACTCACGGAGGAGATAAAATCATGGTGAAACGTCACGGAGGAGATGGTTTTCAAGGAGAAGGTTTTGATATCAAAATTCACGGGTCAGACAGATTTCCTTTGAAATTTCACTGGTCGGGTCAGACTTTTAACACGTGTCAAAAAATTAGTGGATATCGAAAACTATCTACGAGAATTAAAATGTAGCGTCCACGTGAGGTTTTAGTAGATCATTTTGAGAATTTTTTAAATTTTGGATTAAAATAGGGTTCTCTCCTAAAATGGATTATTTCAGGATTTTTCTCTTTTTTCAATCATGCGCGATCAAAGGAGAAGTCCACTTTTCCATAGAGCCAAGAAATATCGCATT